>NW_018165538.1:148919-219581 GCF_001263595.1 Phalaenopsis equestris
CATGAGGTTGTATGAATGAGAATGTAATTCATATGATTGAGTGCAAATAAATAGGGAAATAAACTTTGAAGGATGTAGAGTTAGATGACTTTAATGTGACAGGTTAAAGCCCCCAACTTGGTTTTTTATTTTAGGTTCTGATACAAGAATGTTAGCCCCCAGGTGGAGGAAATCAAGGGAACTCTAGAGTAAGAGCTAGTATCTTCCCTACCTAGTTGGTCTTCAGAACTATTCAAACTTTAAATTAGCCAATGTTCTTTATAGCATCTCTAGTAAGGGTAAAGAATGTTATTCCTCCTATTAGGCCCAACACAATTTGCATACTTCCACAACAGAATTCCTATACTTATAACTGATTCATGATAAGAAGAAAGATATTTTCATATTAACTACTTTTTTTCTACAAAAATTTTAGTTATTTTTATAAGTTGTTATTGATTTGTTAAAATAACAAAAATACCAAAAATATTTAAATTTTAAATTCCTGCAAAAATTGTTATTAATTTAAGTAATTATCTTTTTAAAAATAAAAAAACTTTCTAAAAAGTGCATATTGCATAATCTTCTCATGTAGGTTCGATATTCAGGTCTTAATCAAAAAATCCTATATTACTTGATAATGTTATGCATACTTGCATAATATCCTAATATAAATATATATAAATTAAAATGTTAAATTCTTATTTTCTTTAAGATCAAGTTTTTGGTTTTGTTGCAAAATAAGGAAATATAAGTGAAAAATAACATCAGAACTATTGTTATACTGTGCATAAGCATTAAGTCGGGATCATCTATCTGTTAGGAACACAACACAACTGAAATGGGGCAAAACAGAGCCAAACAAAGCAAAATGGTGGAGCTGAGCAGTGTAGGCGCTGATAGCGCCAGAACCAACATCGACAGTGGCAGAGTGCAGAAAATGATGCAAAAATGGCACCAAAAGCCCCAAAATGGTGCTGACAGCGCCCGAGATGCTTTGGATGCTATCTTGGGTGAATTTCTAGAAGATTCAACGTATTTGGACGCTTTTTGGAAGGTTGCTTGAGAATTCTCTTGGGTTGCTTGAGACATCTCTTGGGAAATTTATCCCTACACTATAATAGAGTGCTTTTATGTCCGAAAAAGGTGTGTGTGGCATGTGTGAGTGAGAAAATATGGAAGAAAATTTGGAGAATGTTTAGAGAACTTAGAATAAGGGTAGAAAGGTAGATTTCTACCTTTTTGGAGAGATTGGTGAGGGAATTTTGAGAGAATCTGTAAGGGAATGTTCTAGCATTGCATGGATCAGTGGGAGACTTTGTGGGAGAGATTTTCATCTTTCTTTCAAGGAAAAAATCTTAAGTATTGTGTTCTTCATTATCTTATGAATTTGTAAACACTTATCTAGTGGATTTCCTTTGATTTAATGAAGTCTTTTGTTGTGTTTTCTTCATGCTTTGTGATGTGTTTCTCTTACTCTTTCATTTTTGGAAATAGTGGCAAGAGAAGATTATGTCGTTATTTTCCTTTTACTTTTCTTTTGCAATGAGTAGGATTCATGTTTAGGATATTGGAATGCATGTTAGGAGAAGTTTTAATTATAAATTGTGATGGTTTTTCAACTATACTCTAAATTTACTTTTCGATCTGGCCAATTGAATTGCTAAAATATGTTGTAAAATATATGATCTAAGAAATGGAGTATGAGTTATACAGCAGAGTGAGAATCACATTTAAATCCATGAAGAAGTATTTTGTTCATGGGATTAAGTGCAAATAAATAGGGAAATGTACTTTGTTGGGTGTGTACTTTGTTAGGGAAATGTACTTTGTTGGGTGTAGAATTGGAGATTTTAGGGTGACAGACTAAAGTTTACAATTTGTTCTTGGAGTTTAAGAACTAAAGCGAGCGTTAGTCTTCAGGGGAAGGGAAGTGGGAGCTATAGAGTGAGAGTCAGTATCCTCCCAGCCTAACCACGAGTTTAGGGACTAAACCTGAGATTAGCAAATGATCTTCTATAACACTGAATCAGGGTAAAGAGTTAAAATTGCTCCTATTTTGCACATACAATATTTAATGTATCTCATTCCTTTATAATATTCAATTCACTACATAAGAAGAGTAATTTTTAACATCTTAAAATTCTCCAAACCAACTCATCCAAAAAGGGTTTTCTTTAGAATTAATATTTACATTTAGGATTAGTTACGATCCTTACATTTAACATTCACATTCACATTTAGGAGTAGTTTCTAGATAAAAAATCATTTTAATCGACATTCCAAACTAAGGACTAATAGTAGTAGACTGGAATTTAACTAACGACATCTTTCATCGCTTCCTCGTGGGATTGATATTCGGAAATTAATCAGAAATTCCTATATTTCTTGAAGCGATACGTGCACTTGCGTAGAATCCATAGTGTGTGAACTATTAGCTATATTTTATAACATTTCAAATTTGCACATTAAGTAGTTAATATAAATTGGGACAAGTTATTGGCCTTATTTTTTAAATTTAAATTACCGTGTAATTTCGGGACGGGTCAAATTTTTTGCACTGTACTAAGAATTTAAAGTGACTTAAAACACGCAGAAAAATAAGACATACTAGGGGCGCATCAAGTTTTGGGTGTCGTTATAGGGAAGCTTTGGTAAGAACTTAAGGAGAATTTTAGTTGAAGTAATTAGGCTTAGACTTAGAAGACTGTAGTGTCTTAAAAACTTTTTGTGTGAAACGTGTTTTTTGTATTGAAAAATGTTATGAAAAAATTGTTTGTGTAAAAAACAAGGTGTTTGTGAAATTATTTTGTTTTGTTGAATATATATTTTGTTTTATTTGTTTAATTATTAATGTCTTGCTTGTTCTGTTGCATATGAGAAATAAAGGATGCTCCAGGACTTGTGTCTTATGATCCTATGTTAGAAAAAAGGAAAAAAATAGAAAGGACTTGAAGAACTAGAAATGGAAATGGAAAACATTCAAAATAATAATTTGGAAAATCATCATAAATCCTTTGGGGATTATATAAATCCTACGAGAGATGAAATTCACTCGAGTATATAAACCCCTGTTGTAGAAGCTGACTCATTTGAAATAAATCCAGATATTATCCAACTGGCGCAAAACAACCAGTTTGGGGGAACTCCTTCGGGGATCCCTATTTACACTTATCAAGTTTTCTAGAACTTTTTGCTGCATTTTGTTATAATGGCATGTCAGATGATGCTGTTAGACTAAGGCTTTTTCCTTTCTCACTAAGGGATAAGGCTAAAATATGGTTATACTCATTAGCGCCTAGTTCTATTAAAAATTGGGAGGAGTTAAGTCAGAAACTCCTAGCTAAGTATTTTTCACCTTCAAGGACTACTAAACTTAGAAATGATATTATCTCATTTTTTCAGTATAAAGGGGAATCAGTATACAAAGCTTGGGAAAGATTTAAGGAACTCCTAAGAAAGTGTCCACACCATGCTATGCCCGATTGGTTAATCATTTAAACTTTTTACAATGAGTTAGTAGAATCCAATAGGTTTACAATTGATGCTGCTGCTCGAGGATCATTAATGTCAAAACCACTTAATAAAGCATATGTGTTAATTGAAGAAATGGCCATAAATAAATTTCAATGGCCCTCTACAAGGGTAAATCCTAAAAATGTAGCCAGTGTTCATGATACAGATGCGATTGCAATTCTTGTATCTCAGGTTGCTACAATATCAAGGAAGTTGGAATAATTTGGAATGAACCAGCCTCAATTTACTCCAATAAGTGAGGAAAGTTCATTAGGGGATATGATTGATTCTAACTTATCATATGAAACTTTAAATACCATAAACAACTTGTATTCTAAATTTTACAACCCAGGTTTGAAAAATTATCCTAATTTTAACTGGAATCACACTACTTGGGGTGGAAACCAACAATGGGAAAATAATCATGCAAATCCTAATGGAAGTTGGAATAATCAGAGGAACATAAACTATGGACCTTCATATCCATCATACTCTAATAATGATCATCAATTTGAGGATAAGAAGATGTCTATAGAAGAAGTGGTATTGCAAATGGGGAACCAGTTGCAATGTCAAAAATGTTGCAATTAGAAACATAGAGAATCATCTTGGATAAATTGCTAATTCATTTAGCAATAGAACCCAGGAACAATTCCTAGTAACGCTGAGATCAACCCTAAAGAAAACAATAATGAACAAATAGAAGTTATTCAATTAAGAAGTGGAAGAGAGATAAAGGATGAGGTCAGAAAAGAGAAAGGAGTTGTAAGAGAAATGGAAAAAAATAAGAGATCCTAAGAACATGTTTCTAAGGATCTGAAAAAAATTAATATCTCTAACTAAAATCAATTTAGAAAGACCACCACCTCCATTTCCTGAAAGACTTAGGCAAAATGAGTTGGATAAACATTTTTTAAAGTTCATGGACATACTTTAGAGGTTAATAATAAATATTCTTTTCACTAAAGCTTTGGAACAGATGCCAAGTTAAGCAAAGTTTATGAAGGAGATATTAAATAAGAAAATAAAATTTTGGGATTACGATACAGTTGCACTAAGTGAGGAGTGCAGCGCTATATTTCAGAAAAAGCTACCTAAGAATCTTAAATATCCTTCTAGCTTAACAATTCATTGTGTATTCAGAGAAAGATTATGTCGAAAAGCTTTATGTGATTTAGGATCGAGCATTAATGTGATGGCTCTATCTATATTTAAGAGGTTAGTCTTAGCCGATATTTCTCTCACTACTGTAACCCTTCAGTTAGCTGATCGATCTATCATATTTCCAAAAGAGGTTATAGAAGATGTGCTTGTTAAAGTGAATAAATTTATCTTTTCTATGGAATTTATTATATTAGATAGGGAAGAAGATAAAGAAAATCTCATTATTTTGGGTAGACCTTTTCTTGTTACTGGAAAAGGAAAGTTGACTATGAATATTAATGACCTTGAAACCAATTTTGATGTCTTAAAGGCTATGAAGTATCCAGCTGAGAGAAAAGATAATGATTGTTTTTGGATGGATGAAATTGATTATATAAGTAAAGACCATTTACAAAAAAGTTTGAGAGTAAGTTAAAGGACGAGATTGAAATGGACTTTCATGATGAGTCTAAAATGTTGTTTAAAAAAGACTGTATGTATTTTCAGGAGAGGTGCGAAATTATGGACATTACCAAAGATAATAAACTTTTAATTCCATATGTTGAAAAATCTCATGAACTTAAAATGAATATACCCAATACAGTTTTAAAGCCTACCTATATAGAGAATTCATCTACACCACCAGTCTTTATATCTTCATATTCATCTCAATGACAAGATGAACCTGAATTGAATGATGAAATCAGTAAAAGATCTCCTTTGAAAGAGTTATTCAAAGTCATTGAATGACATATTATGTGATATACAAACAAAATGAATGAGAGACTGATGCTGGGGCAGATTATTAATGCAACAGTTACCCCCAGAGATTCTACCTAGTGATTCTGAGATGAACCCTAAATAGATGAATGATGAGCAATTTACAATTATCAAACAAATATTTAGAAGAGAATTCGAGGATATGTTTCAAAAGAACTTTGAGTTGAGAGATGAGGATAAGGATATTGAAAGACCAATGGAAGAAATTCTTGAGGAGATAGAAATATATATAGAAAGACCACCTCCACCATTTACTCAGTACCAAAAGGGAAGAATTAGAAGATAAATTGAAAGATAAGAGTAACTTAGAAGAATTTGATCCAGAATCTGAATTATCTAGAGAGAATTTGATCCAAAATTTGGGAGATCATGAAGTATCTTATAAAGATCCATTTCTTATTAAATTTAAGGATGATATTAATATAAAAACTGAGAAAATTACTAGAAAAATATTGGATCTAAAAAGAAATATGAGGAACAAGGATATGAATAAAATTGAAAGGAAGAGCTAAAAGAAAATTTTGAAATTTGAGGACTTTGTAGGAATCTCTGGATCTGAAAAGATTGGGCGATTGATCAAGGATTACTTAAATGGAATTTTGATCCAGGTGGAATCATTTGTCAAGCTGATGACATTAAACAAAGCGCTTTATGGGACATAACACATATTTATCAGTGTGGTTTGATTTAGTGTGCTTGAGAATTATGATTGTTAGTGTTGTATTGTATTTGTTTTAGTGTGGATATTTGTTTTAGTTTGTTTTAGTGTGGATTAATTAGTTTGATTGATGTTTGGTAGATGTTTGGATTGTTAGTGGTTTGTTTTACATTTTGTGTGTCATGAGGGAAAAGATTTCTTAAATTCTTATTATGGTTAGACTTGTATGTTCTCTTGTATTAGTTGGATTGGCTAATCCACTTCAACTCGGGTCTTACCCGGACTTGAGTTTTAGAAGAGACATTATGAATTTATTAGTGAAAATTCGATCTCAATTTTGTTACTTCCTTTCACTAACTTTGTTTTCATTTGATAGGAGTAGCTAACCTATTTAATGAGTAACATGTGGATGAATTTACACTATCCTTATAACTGCTGCTTAATTATTGGGATATGGTGATGCCTGATGTTGGTGCTCGAGAAACAATATATCAGGGATAATCTTATCTTTGGGATTAGAATCTATAAAATCATTTATAAGTACCCAATAAATTTGTGTAGTGATTCCGTTAGAAATTGGAAGTAAGTCAGTGAGATGTGATGAGTTAAAGGAAGAATTGACCTCATTTATTATGTGTGTTTGTGTTTTTCTTACAACAATATATAGGACTTGAAGAACATTTTTATATTCCAATGCTGACACATATTATGCTAGTTAGACTTTTGTTTAGTTAATTTCATTCTGACATGTTTAGTTTAGATTTACTTCTACTACATGTTTTCTATCCTATTAAATAATTGTAGATGTTTTTGATAGAGATTTGTGGTAGCTAAAATTTCTAAATTGTTTTTCTTCCTACTTATATTTTCTGCACTAAATGATATACATGTTAAAAATCAAGTTTGGGGGTAAGAAGAAAAATAGATTTTAAAGCTAAGTATACTTCCTTTTAGTTTACTATTATTACATGCATGTTTTAGGCTAGATTTACTTTCTCCTACAGTCATTCTATCCTGATTATAAATATATATGAATTTGATAGGATGTTGTAGTCGTTAGTAGATTCAACTTTTACTTTTTCTTCCTCCTACATTTTATGGAACTGATTGCAAAATATTTAAGAATTTAAGTTTGGGGAGAAGAAAATTTTACTTAAAAGAATGAAACTAAATTTTATTTGTCCTCAATTAGCTATATTTTAAAATTTTAATTTAACATGACCTTTGATATTAGAGGCTGACTTTTGATAACTATATTTGTGTTTCTAAATATATAGTAGACTTAAGTAAAAGTTTTAAATAATGAAAGTTGATTCTATGGTTAAGATATTTGGTACGCAAGAATAAGAATATGTTTTTTTCTATTTAAAGTATAGGAAATTGTATTTTAGAAGTATTAAGAATCTTAGAATTTCATGTAAAAAATTTCATGTAAAAAGAAAAAGAAAAGAATGAGGCTTTATGAAAAATCTTCAAAGCTAATATGAATTTATAATGTGAAGGAAAGTGAAAAGTTATTAACTTTAAGAAGAGGACAGTGAAGTTCAAAATTATTAAAGGCTATCCAGATATAGTAATCCTCATCTGAAAAAGATGAAAAAAAAGGATTAAAAAAGATCCTAAAAGAAAAAAAAAAGAAAAGTATATGAGGGGAAGCTTGAGGAGATGCCTAATCAAAAATTGGCTTGAATCAACTTAAGAAAGAAGGCTTTATTACATTTTTTTTAAAATTTTATTTGAATATTAGTATCCTTACTAATAAAGTTCTCATGAAGTACTTTTTAAGATGGATATTCTAAGTGACTTTAATATGACAAATTGCACTTCTTCTTGAAATTAATAGAGAATCAAAAATCTTAAACTTGACTACTGAATGTTCTTATACTTTTAGTTTTAAATTAAGTTGTTCAAAAAATTTTTCAAGTTGTGCTATTATATTTAGTAGACCAAATTATAGAAATTTAGAAATTAAACTCTCTACCAATAGTCATAAATTTTATGTGGTAAATGTGTTTCTTGAAAACAAGTAACAGTTAAGTTTTGGGGGATTTTGATACGCCTAAGAAATGACTACTTTTTCATATATATTTTATGCTCCATTTTAATGATATTAAACTTTAAAGTAATTTATTTTATATATTTTTGGTTTCATGGACAAGAAATGGAGTTTTGGAGAAAAATAAGCAAAAACGGTGTAATTTAGAGCAAAAAAAGAGCAAGAAATAAAATTTTGTCCTGGTACATTTTGATATATCTTTCTATGCTTAATCTCTTTTACACTTATCACAGATTTTTGAATGAAATTACACTTTAAAGGAAGGTTGTTTTCATGCTTATTTTGTAGGTCTATTTGTTAGGAATGCAACGCAACTAAAATGGGTCGAACCAGAGCTAAAAAGGAGCCAAACAAAGAAAACGGTGAAGCTGCGAAAGGTGGGAGCCGACGGCGCCAGAACCAGCGCCGACAGCACCAGAGTGCAGAAAATGATGCCAAAATGGCACCAATAGTGCCCAAAATGGTGCCAACAACGTTCCATATGGTTTGGATGCGATCCTGGGTGAATTTCTAGAAGATTCAATGTATTTGGACGCTTTTTGGAAGGTTGCTTGAGGCATCTCTTGGGATATTCATCCCTACACTATAATAGAGTACTTTTATGTCAGAAAAGGTGGTGTGTGTGAGTGAGAAAATATGGAGAATGTATAGATATCTTAGAATAGGAGTAGAAATGTAGAATTCAACCTTTATGGAGAGATTGATGAGGGGATTTTGAGAGAATTTGTAAGGGAATGTTCTAGCATTGCATGGATCAGCGGGAGACTTTGTGGGAGAGATTTTCATCATTCTTTCAAAGGAAAACACCAAGTATTCTGTTCTTCATCATCTTGTGATTTTTTAAACACTTATCTAGTGGATTTACTTTGATTTAATCAAGTTTTCTTTTGTTTTTTCTTCGTGCTTTGTGATGTGTTTCTCTTACTCTTTTGTCTTTTTTAGAAATAGTGCCATGAGACGATTATGTCATTGTTTTTCTTTTACTTTTCTTTTGCAATGAGTAGTTTCATGTTTAGGATATTGGGATGCATGTTAGAAGAATTTTTAATTATAAATTGTAAAGGTTTTTCAACTCTGCTCTTAATTTACTTTTCGATCGACCAATTGAATTGTTAAAATATGTTGTGAAACATATGATCCACGAAATAGAGTATGAGTTCTACAACAGAGTGAGAATCACATTTAAGTGAGTGAGAAACAACAGAGTGAGAATCACATTTAAGTCCATGAAGGAGTATTTTGTTCATGGGTGTAAGTGAAAATAAATAGGGAAATATACTTTGTTGGGCATAGAATTTGAGATTTTAGGGTGACAAACTAAAATTTCCAAATTGGCCTTAGAGTTTAAGAACTAAAGCAAATGTTAGCCTTCAGAGGAAGGGAAGTGGGAGCTCTAGAGTGAGAGCCAGTATTCTCCCAGCCTAACCACAAATTTAGGGACTAAACCTGAGATTAGCCAATGATTTTTTATAACCCGGAATCAAGGTTGAGAATTAAATTCTCCTATTTGGCACATACAATATGTATCTCATTCCTTTACATTATCTGATTCTCTACATAAGAAGAGTATTTTTTAACATCTTAAAATTCTCCAAACCAACTCATCCAAAAAGGGTTATCTTTATAATTAATATTTACATTTAGGAATAATTACTATATTACTATCCTGAATAATTACTATCCTTACATTTAACATTCACATTTAGGAGTAGTTGTTAGATAAAACACCATTTTAATCGACATTCTAAACTAAAAACTAATAGTACTAGACTGGAATTCGACTAAGGACATTTTTCCTCACTTCCTTGTGGGATCAATATTTAGGGTTTAATCAGATAGTCTTATATTATTTGAAGTGATATGTGCACTTGCGTAGAGCCTGTAGTGTGTGAACTATTTGATATATTTTATAACATTTCAATTTTGCACATTAACTACTTAATATAAATTGGGTCAAGTTATTGGCCATATTTTTTAAAACTAAATTACTGCGTAATTTTGGAATGGGTCAAGTTTTTGGCACTGTACCAAGGATTTAAACTAACATAAAATATGCAGAAAAACAACACACGCTAGGGGTTTCATCAATAGACATCAAAAATATTTTTAGTATTTTAGGATTTATTTTCTTTCCTTCTTTTTATTTTTTTAAAATTCACACAGTCACTAAAATTACTAAGTGCTACTACTATTCTCAAATCTAAGTCTTGCAGATTCAATTAAAATTATCTTCAAGTTCTTTATGCTGATTCTTCTTTTCTTAGTTCTTTCCTTCTCCAACAATGACGATAGAAAAGTTTGACTGCCCTAGAAGCAACCAACACTTTAAAGATAATTTAGTTAAACTCACAATCTCCACCTAAGTGCCAAGGTACCTTTGCAAGTGCATGTATTGCTTTTGTAATATAAAGTTCTACTTGAGTCTAGAATGTTGATCCTACAGAGAAGGTAGAAAATTTATCAAAAGCTTTAATAGTAATAACAACCTAATGGTAGGTCTTAGTTTGGAAGTCTTGCAGATTCAACTAATCCTAAGTTAGGTTTCTACTCTTAAATTAAACTTGTTTAGATCAATTAAACAAGTAAAATTCAAGATTGATAAAGATACATGTCTCTTGTGATATTCTAGGTAGATTGTAGGTGTTAATTCTAAGAATTTCAATATCATAGTGACTAAAGAAGCATTT
The DNA here is from genome assembly GCF_001263595.1 of Phalaenopsis equestris. Taxonomy (NCBI): domain Eukaryota; kingdom Viridiplantae; phylum Streptophyta; class Magnoliopsida; order Asparagales; family Orchidaceae; genus Phalaenopsis; species Phalaenopsis equestris. The sequence continues at coordinate 159,739 of NW_018165538.1, forward strand.
TTCTTCTTTACCCTCTATCGAGTGCATAATGAAGTTTGGTTAACCTAGTATTAATTCCTTATGAATATACCTTATATAGCAAAAATTTCTAAGAAACTTGTTAAGTGCAAGTTAGGGTCTTCAGATGAAGCTCCACCAAATTATTTATTATGTACCATATGAATTATTGTAGGCTTAAGTTCAAAAGTATTGACCACTACGACATGAGTCTGTATACATTACGCATTCAATTCTAAAGGTTTAACTAATATGATAGATATCAGAAATATTTTTGGTATTTTTGGATTTATTTTCTTTCCTTTTTTTATTTTTGTTAAAATTCACACAGTAACTAAAATTACTAAGTTCTACTATTATTTCCAAATCTAAGCTTATAGATTCAACTAAAATTATCCTAAAGTTTTTCCCTATCGATGCTTCCTTTCTTCATTCTTTCCTTCTCTAGAAATGGTGATAGAAAACTTGATTATCCTAGAAGCTACCAACACTTTAATGATAATTAAGTTTAAGTCACAATCTCAACCTAAGTGCCAAGGTACCTAAGCAAGTGCACGTATTGCTTTCGTAATATAGGGTTCTATTGTAGTCTGGAATGTCCATCCCATAGAGAAGGTAAAAAAGAGTTCTAAAAAGCTTTTGTAGTAATAACAACCTAATGGTCAATTCTAACCTACTACTTTCAGGTCTTACTTTGGAAGATTGTTAAAGGTTAATTTTCTAATAACTAATCCTAAGTTATGTTCTACTCCTAATTTAATTTTGCCATGATCAATTAAATAGATGAAATTCAAGATTGATAAAGATACATTTCTCTTGTGATATCTAGGTAGATTGTAGATCTTAATTCTAAGAACTGCAATATGGTGGTGACAAAAGAAGCATTCCTCTTCTTTACCCTCTATCAAGTGTGTCAAAAAGTTTGGTTAACCTAGTATTAATTTCATAAACCCTAGATTACATTGGTTACAATTCTAGCATGTCACCCTAAAGTCCTCAATTTATGCCTTAAATTTGGCTAACCAAGCTTTAATTCATTTAACACAAGATCAAATTAGTTAGGATTCTAGCCCATCACCTTAGAGTCCGTAATTTACACCAATCAAAGCCTATTTCTCTAAGTTGCATTGCCCAAATGACTCATCTTTCATATTCATTCGCATAATATGAATATTTCATGTTGTTTCGCGATCGCTCTGTTGAGTCTTAATGCTTCACAACAAGTTTTAGCAGGTTATATGGCCAGTACAACATGTAAATTAACTCTAGAGATTTACTCTTCAAATGAAATTAATGATCAATTCAAAGCATTCACAACCCTTTTAATCTAAGTATCTAACATAAGAGAAAAGTAGAAGAAATCTATTAACTACAAATGTTAAATGATACACCTAAAATATATAGTATTTTTATACACATTTCTATACCTATTTTGAGATATTGCAATTTAATGAAAGGTATTTGTGTGTTTTTCTTTCACGTACAATCAAATGGATGAAAAATGCTAAAAGGAGTGAAAGAGGGTGAAGTTTGGAGTAAAAATGAAGAAAGGTGTAAAAATGAACTAGGGTGCCCAAGCGCGAGAGGCTCGCGCCTAAGTGCCAGGTACCCCACGCTTAAGTGCCAGAAGTAGTTATTTGATGATTCATTGAATTTAGAAAAATTTTTGAAGAGGTTTCTGAAGCAACCCTTGGTCAAAAATGTGGAAAATATCCCATGGACACAAAAATTCATTCATATGGCATTTAAGGAGGCAACTTCTAGAAGATTCGTTGAATGGAGACACATTTTGAAGGGACACCAAGGTACCTTTTGGATTTTCATTAAAGAAGACTTGGATCATCATCAAGATAAGAGGCCAACCACCCATTAAATTTTACAACCATCATCCATCCAAGTCGCTGCTGCCGCCTCCCATTATTTCCACCATTGTCGGCCACTTTCTTTTATTTTTTCTGAGTGTTTAGTTTGTATTGTGAGTGAAGGAAGAGAATTCAAAGGAACTTCAAGAAATTTGGTGGAGAATTTTTGAGATAAGTGTTTATCTTTCTGACTACACTTGGTTTTAATTTGGATTTCTTGTGTGTGTTCATGATTTCTACCTTTAAACACATGTATGGTTGTGCTTTCTCCATGGATTCTGAGTTGTTTTCTTTATCTTTTTCCTTAAAATGATAATTGATTAATTGTTGAAAGGAAGTTGTGTGAGGTATTAGGCTTTAATTTTGGAAGAAGTTTTGATGATTTGACACCTTGCACTTCATTTACTTCTTGATTTGGCCAACTAAGATTTTAATATCTATTGTGAGAAAATGTAAGATCTGAGATAATATTATCTCAGTCAACAAATGATTTATAATCACATATTGATTTCATGGATGAGAACGTAGTTCATGTGGTTGAGTGTAAATAAATAGGGAAATAAACTTTGATGGGTAGGGGTGTAAACGAACCCTTGGAGGACTTTAGAGTGACAGGCTAAAACCCCCAATTTGATTTATAGTTTTAGGTTTTTATACGGGATTTTATCCACCAGGTGGTGGGAGAAGAGGGAACTCTACGATGAGAGCTAGTATCTTCCGTACCTAATTGGTCATCAAGACTATTCAAACTATAAATTAGTCAATATTCTTTATAGCAGATGTAGTAAGGGTAAAGAATATTATTGCTCCTGTTTGGCACAACACATTTAGAGTACTTTTAAAATAGAATTTCTTTACTTATTACTACTTCATGATAAGGAAAAATATATTTTACTTATACTGCATTCATATTGCAAGTTTTTAGTTAAATTAATTAGTTGTTTACTATATTTTAATAAACCAAAAATTACAAAAATGATTAAATTTGCATTCCTATTTTAGCATCTTAAGTTTAAGTAAGAATATTTTGCTAAGTAGATTTTTTTCACTTAAAATTTCTAAACTTTCTAGTTTTCTAAGGTGCATATTTCTAATCTCTCTGTGGGTTCGATAATCGGGGATTAATCAAAAGTCCTATATTACTTGATAACAATACATATGCTTCTGTATTATCCCATATTTAAATATTATAATTGTATTCTTATTTGTTTCATAGTGGAAAACTTACCTAGCTTTTGCTTTGGATCAAGTTTTTGGCATCACTGTCAGGAAATTAAGAATAACTATTAAGAATAACTTTGTTGTAAATTAAGAATAACTATTAAGGAAATTAAGTATATAATCGCATATATCACATTTTACATCTATATAGAAAGTCAGGATCAAGTTTTTGGCATCACTGTCAGGAGGTTAAAAAAAAGAGTTAAATTACAAATATTTGCAAAATTTTTTAAAAAGAATTTTTTAGAAAACAAAATTTCTATTTTTACAAAGTCTTATTTAAACTTTAAGATTTATTGTCGGAATATTGTAGTGTTGTTTTTATATAAAGTTCTTATTTGTGTGTTTTTATTTTTCTTTTATATTATTTTATTTTATATGTGTTTAATAGTAATTTATGCATAGTTCAGGTTCCACAGGACTTGTGTCTTACGATTTTGAATTAGAAAAAACTATTAGAAAAATTAAAAAGTTAAAAATTCCTGAAAATTTTCAAGAAATGACAAATTAAAATAATCAAAATGTTGAAGATTTTAGACTTTTAAGAGATTATGCAAATCCTATGGTGGATGAACTTCATTGTAGAATTCAAAAACCCGTTGTAGTGGCTAATTCATTTGAACTTAAACCTGCTATTATCCAAATGATATTAAATAATCAATTTGGGGGAGCACCAACTAAAGATCCAAATTTACAAATTGTCAATTTTCTAGAATTATGTGATACATTTAAATATGATGGTGTATCAGATGATGCTATAAGACTTAGATTATTTTCTTTGTCACTGAGGGATAAAGCTAATATATGGTTACATTTGTTATCACCTTGATTTATCAGAAGTTGGAGTGATTTAGCATAGAAATTCCTTGCTAAATATTTTCTACCATTAAAAACTGCAAAGCTTAGAAATGATATTACATATTTTTTTAGTTTGAAGGGGAATCCATTTATGAAGCATGGGAAAGTTTTAAAGAACTCTTAAAAAAGTGTCCACGCTGTGCTATACCAGATTGGTTAATAATTTAAATATTTTATAATAGATTAGCTGGATCTCTTAGATTTATTATTAATGCCATTGCTGGTGGTTCATTGATGTCAAAACCATTTCATGATGCTTATGCTTTAATTGAAGAAATGACTACAAATAATTTTCAATGGAATTCTGAAAGGTTAAATCATAAGAAAGTAGCCAATATTAATGGAATTGATGCTCTTGTCATGCTAGCAAATCAAGTTGCAGCAATTTCAAGAAAATTAAACTAATTTGGAATGAGTTTTTCTCAACAAATTTCCAAGATTGAAGAGAATTCATTAGGCCAAGTGGTATATTCTCAAGCATCATTAAAGACTTTCAATGTCATAAACAATAAGCAAAATAACCCATATTCAAATATTGTAACCTAAGTTAGAAGAACCATCCTAACTTTAACTAGAATAATACTTTGAGTGGTAGTAATCAGGAATGGGGGAACAATCAACTAAACACATTGGGAAACTGGAACAATAAAGGGAATAAAAATTATAGACCTACGTATCCTCTAGATTTTAACAGTAATCCACAAACTAATGAGAAGAAGTTGTCTATAGAAGAAGTGGTGTTAAAAATGGGAAATTAATTACAATTTCAAGGAGCTACAATTAAAAATATTGAGAATCAATTGGGAAAAATAGCAAATTCATTAATTAATAGATCTCAAGGAACACTTCTTAGTAATAAAGAAGTAAATCTGAAAGACCAGAATAAAGAGGAAGTAAAAGTTGTTCAACTTAGAAGTGGAATAGAATTAAAAGGAAGAGTTCAAAAAGAGACTGAATTAGAGAGAGAAGAGATTGAAGAACCAAAAGAGGATGCCCCGAAAGGTTTAGAGAGACATATTTCTCCACTTAAAGTTGATTTAGAAAAACCAACACCTCTAGTTCTTCAGAGTGTTTGACAACAAAAGTTGGATAAGCATTTTTCAAATATTCTAGAAATTTTAAGAAACTTATAATTAATATTCCATTTGCTGAAGCTCTAGAACAAATGTCAAGCTATGTAAAGTTTATGAATGATATTCTTAACAGGAAAAGGAAGTTTGAAGATAATAAAATAGTTGCACTTAGTGAGGAGTGCAGTGCTATAATTCAGAAAAAGCTTCCTAAAAAGCTTAAAGATCCTGATTGCTATACAATTTCATGTACAATAGGAGACAGATTTTATGGGAAAGCTTTATGTGATTTAGAAGCAAGCATCAACCTTATATCATTATCAATATCATTATCAATATTTATATATCATTATCAATATTTAAAAGATTGAGACTAGGAAAAATAAGCCCTACCATTGTAAATCTACAGCTAGCATATCGTTTAATAACATATCTTAAGGGAGTTATAGAAGATGTCCCAATGAAAGTGGATCAATTAATCTTTCCTATTGATTTCATTATGCTAGATATGAAGGAAGATAAAGAAGGAGATACCTATCATTTTGGGAAGTCCTTTCCTATCCACTGGAAAAGCAATGATAAATGTGCAGAAAGTAGAATTAACTATGTGCGTCAATGATTAAGCAGTTACATTTAATATCTCTAAATCAATGAAATACCCTGCAAAAGGTAAATATGATGAATGCTATAGAATGGATGTTTAAGATATTTAAGTGATAAGATATTTGTAATAAGATACTTAAGTGAATGTCATTTCAAAACAACTTATGAGAGAAATATGAATTGAAAGAGTTGGAACACAAACAAGAAGAGGAATTAGATCAATTTGAATATTTATATAACGAAGATTCAAATTATATTCAAACAAGTCTTGAAGTTTTTGACACGACAGAAATAGATACATCTTTTTGTCCATCAATTGAAAAACCTTCTGAGCTTGAGTTGAAGTTGCTTCCTAAACATTTAAAGTATGCCTTTTTAGGTGATTCCTCTACATTACCTATTATAATTTCCTCAAAATTATCTACAGTAAATTATCTATTATAATTTCCTCAAAATTAACTTCAGAAGAAGAAGAGAGTTTGATAAGAACTTTAAAGAGTTATAAGAAAACATTTGGAGGATGGGCAAATGCTGATATAAAAGGAATCACTCCTTCAATTTGTATGCATAGAATTCATATGGAAGAAAACTGCAAACCCAGGGCTAATCCTCAAAGGAGATTTAATCCTATTATAAAAGTATTTGTTAAGAAAGAAATTCTGAAGTGGTTAGATGCTGGAATCATCTACCCTATTTCAGATAATGTATGGGTTAGTCCAATTCACTGTGTTCCTAAAAAAGAAAAGTGACTGTGACTTTAAATGAACATAATGATTTAAATCCAACAAGGCAAGTCCCAAGATGGTGAATATGAATTGATTATAGAAAATTAAATTTTGTCATTAGGAAAAATCATTTTCCACTACTCTTTCTAGTTCAAATGCTGGATAGACTAGCTGGGCATAAATAGTTTTATTTTCTGGATGGATAAACTGGTTATCACCAAATACAAATAGCTTCCAAGGTTAGAGAGAAAACAACTTTTATCAGTCCTTATGGTACATTTTCTTTTAGAAGAATGCCCTTTGGTTTACGTAATGCATCTGCTACATTTCAAAGATGCATGATGATTATTTTTTATGATATAATTAAAAAGCGATTGAACATTTTATGGACGATTTTTCAATGTTTGGAACTTCATTTGAATCATGTTTAAAACAACAATCAAAATTTCTTAAGCCCTCTGAGGAAACAAATTTAGACCTTAATTGGAAAAAAATGTCAATTTATAGTAGCAAGATGAATAGTTTTGGGAAATCAAATTTCAGAAAATGGTATGAAAGTAGACCCTGCAAAAATTCAAGTAATCACTAATTTACCTCACTCAAAAAGTGTGAAGGAAATTAAGAGTTTTTTAGGACATGCTTGATTCTACAGGTTATATATTAAAAACTTTTTAAAAATTGCTAAGCCTCTATGCCATTTACTTGAAAAAGATGTGATTTTTAATTTTGATAAAGAGTGCCTAAAAGCTCTTGAATTATTAAAAGAAAAATTAGTCACTACACTAATTATTATTTCATCAGATTGGAACAACTTTTTGAATTGATGTGTGATGCTAGTGATTATGCTACTGGAGTTGTTTTAGGATAAAAGCATGATAAGATTTTCAAAGTTATCTACTATAATAGTAGAACTCTTAATGAAGCTCACATTAATTATACCACAACTGAGAAAGAGTTATTAGCAGTAGTCTATATTTTTGATAAATTTAGATCATACTTATTTGAAACTAAATGTATATTGCATTCATATCATTCTGCTATTAAGTATTTAATGAAAAAGAAGGATGCAAAACCAAGATTGATAAGATGGACTCTTCTTTTGTAAGAATTTGACTTTGAAGTAGTAGATAGGAAGGGAGCTGAGAATCAAATTGCTGATCATTTATCTATACTTGAATTATAAAAACCACTCAATTTTGAAAAGTAGATTAACAAACATTTTTCAGATGAAAAATAATTCAATGATAATGAGTGGCGTGTTCCATGGTATGTTGACATTATGAATTTCATTGTTAGTGATATTATACCCTATGGAATGACATACCAACAAAAGAAAAAATTCTCATCTGAAGCTAAAAAATATTTTTGGGATGACCCGTTTTTTTATAAATAAGGAAAGGATCTAATTATTCAAAGATGTGTGCCTTTAGAAGAAACTTATGAAATTATCCAAAAAAGTCATAATTCTGATTTTTGGGGGACATTTTGTTGTTGATAAAACAACATACAAAATTTTACAATATGGATTTTATTAGCCTACAATCTTTATAGATGTTAATGCTTGTATCAAAACTTGTAATTGATCTCAACAAGTAAGCAATATTTCTAGGAGGAATGAGATGCCCCTCAATTATGTGTTAGAAGTTGAGATATTTAATGTTTAGGGATTATATTTCATGCAACCATTTATACCATCTTTCAGAAATTTATATATACTGTTAGCAGTAGCCTATGTATCTAAATGGATAGAAGCAGTTTCTTTCCCTCAATGTGATGCTCAAAGTGTTGCAAAGTTTTTAAGAATGAATATATTTCTTAGATTTGGGATGTCGAGAGTAATCATAACATATGGGGGAAGTCATTTCATAAATGCAATAATGGAGAAATAAATGGATAGAAGCAGTTTCTTTCCCTCAATGTGATGCTCAAAGTGTTGCAAAGTTTTTAAGAATGAATATATTTCTTAGATTTGGGATGTCGAGAGTAATCATAACATATGGGGGAAGTCATTTCATAAATGCAATAATGGAGAAATTATTAAGGAAATATCATATAAACCATATAATTGCTACTGCTTATCATCCTCGAACAAGTGGTTTGGCTGAATTATCCAATTGTGAAATTAAAAGAATACTTTAAAAACCTATAAATCCAATCAAAATGGATTGGTTAGCTAAACTAGACTATGTTTTGTGGGCTTATAGGACTTCATACAGAACTCCTAAAGAAATGTCCCCACACAGGCTAATATTTGGGAAAGCGTGCCACTTACGAGTTACACTTGAGCATAAAGCATATTAGGCAATTAAAGAGTTTAATTACAATTTGAAGGATGCTGGTGAGAAAAGCTGGTGAGAAAAGGAAAAGGTTATTACAATTAAATGAGCTTGAAGAGATAAGGAATGAATCTTATGAAAGTGCTAATATTTACAAAAAAAAGATGAAGATGTGGCATGATCGGAGGATTCTTACTAAAAATTTTCAGTCAAGGCAACAAGTTTTGCTTTACAATGCAAGGTTAAGATTATTTCTAGAAAAATTTCAGTCCAGGTGGATGGGCCCACTTGTTGTGATGAAAGTTTATCCTTTTGGAGCTATGGATATGAAGGATCCTAAAATGGACAAAATATTCAAAGTGAATGATTATAGGCTGAAATCCTACTTTTTAGGTGACCAACTTGAATTAAATGATTTTTTGATATTGAATCAACTACAATAAGTACTGGTTAGGTCAGTCGGACGATGATTAACCTAGCGTTTTATGGGAGGCAACCTGAAACACCAAAAATATGTGCATTTTTAGACCTATATTTTATACTCACTTTTGGTGATATTGCACTTTAAAAGAAGTTATTTTTCATGTTTTATTGTAGGTTGTTGATTTTTAGGACTTGGAACAAAAAGGAAGCAAAAAGGATGGAATTTGGAGTCAAACTGGAGTTTTTGAAGAATTGTTCAATGCCGACGGCGCCAGACTGGGCGTCGATGGTACCATTTGATAAAGTGCACAGGTGCCGACGGTGCCAGTGTCGGTGCAGACCCTATTTCTAGAAGATTTGATGAATTTGGACACTTTGTGAAGAGTTTTTGGATGCACCTATTGAAAAACTGACCTTAGGCTGTATTTAGAGTCGAAATTGATCAGAAAAAACCCCCCTTCGCGCCGCTTTGCACCTTTCAACCACTTTCCACTCTCTTCCATGCTATTCCACATTCCATATAGCCACTTAGAGTCCATTAGTCATTTTATTTTCTTTATAATTTTGAGCTTTTGTGGTGAGTTTAAGTGTGAATTATTCTCTAAGAGTGTTGGAGAGGGAGAAAAGTGAGAGATTTCTTCTTCCTACATTTTCTAAGAGAGATTACAAAGGATTTACTTTGAGAAAGAGTTTCAGATAAATGTTGTTTGTTTATTATTGTTATATGAACTTTATTTTATATATAAAATTTGTGTTTTGTTGTGTCTTTCTCATGAAGTCTGAATAGTTTCCTTTATATTTCTCCTTACTTTGAGATATAGTGAAATGAAGAGAAAATTTGGATGTGCCAATGTTAAAATATAAATAATTTGTGATGGTTTTTCAACTCTGTTCTTACCTTGCCAATTGAATTGTTAAAAAATGTTGTGAAACATATGATCTAGGAAATGGAGTATAAGTTCTATAACAGAGTGTAACAGAGTGAGAATCTATAACAGAGTGAGAATCACATTTAATTCCATGGAGGAGTGTTTCGTTCATGGAATTAAGTGCAAATAAGCAGGAAAAATTACATTGTTGGGTGTAGATTTGGAGATTTTAGGGCGACAAACTAAAATCCCCAATTCAATCTTAGTGTTTAAGAACTAAAGAGAGAGTTAGCCTTCAAGGGAAGAGAAGTTGGAGCTTTGGAGAGAGAGCTAGTATCCTCCTAGCCTAGCCAAGGGTTTAGGGACTAAACTAGAGATTAGGTAATGATTTTCTATAACACTCAATTAGGGTAGACAATTAAAATTGCTCCTATTTGGTACAATACATATTTAAATCATTTATCTCATCTCATTTCACCAAAAACTCATTGTAGTGGGAAAGATGCTTTTTCATATTAAAAAACTTCATCACATAAACATAGTTTAGTAGTTACTGTTTTCAACTTTGCATTTAAATTTTGTTAGTAGCTAATAATTTAGTTCTAATAGTATCTCAAACATTCAAAATTAGTGACAATAATTTCGTTTTATTTCTGTGAATTTCCTAGTTAATTTATCATTTCAAATTTAAATCTTCCTCGTGGGATCAATATTTGAGACTTAAATAGAAAGTATTGTATTACTTGATAATGATACATATACTTGCGTAGAATCCCAACTTTAAGTGCTTAATATTATTATTCATAAAATACCACATCAAGTTTTTGACATCATTGTAAAGCAGAGTCAACTTTATAAATTTTACACAACTATATTTCTGGGGATCAAGTTTTTGGCGTCGTTGCCGGAGAAGGTAACGGTAAATTAACCAGATTTGGTAAATTAGGAAATTTAGAGAAAATATAAAAAATTAAAAGATATATATAATAAAAAATTTAAAAAAATATATAACTATATATATTTAAGAGTATTTTTAAGAAATTTTTCTTTGCTTATTATATTTGTTTATGAGAAATATTGGATTTGAGGTTTAGTACCTTACAATTCAGAATTCGAACGTACTATTAGAAAAATTTGAAAATAATAAAAAGAAATTAAAAATTTGAACGAAATGAAAAATAAATTAGATAATCAAATAAATGAAAATTGAAAAAGACCTTTAAGAGGTTACGTTAATCCAACGGCAGATGAACTTCATTTAATTATTAAAAATCTTGATGTTGTTGCTAATTCATTTGAGCTTAAACCTTCTATTATCCAAATGGTACAAAATAATCCGTTTGGAGGAACCGTTTGGATCCGTTTGGAGGAACACCTACCTAAGATCCTAACTTACATCTTGCTAGTTTTCTTGAAATATGTGCTACTTTTAATTATGATGGAATGTCTAACGATGTTGTTAGGCTTAGACTTTTTCCTTCTTCATTAAGGGATAAAGCTAAAGCTTGGTTAAATTCATTAGCAGTTAAATTTATCATAACTTAGGGAGAATTATCACAAAAATTTATTGCTAAATATTTTCCACCCTCGAAAACTGCTAAGCCGAGAAACGATATTACATCTTTTTGTCAGTTTGAAGGGGAATCAATATATGAAGCCTGAAAAAGATTTAAGGATCTCCTTAGAAAATGTCCACACCATGCTTCACTATATTGGTTAATAATTCAAACTTTTTAGAATGTATTAGTATGATCACTTAGATCTATTATAGATGGTGTAGCAGGAGGATCATTAATATCAAAACCTATTGATGAAGCATACTCTTTACTAGAAGAAATGGCTACTAACAATTTTCAATGGCCCTCTGAATGTGTAAATCCTAAGAGAGTAGGTAGTATTCATGACTCTGATGCAATGTCTATTTTAGCATCTCAATTTGTTGTTATTTCAAAAAAGATTGATCAAATTAGTGTGAACTATTCTCAAATACAACCACTATTAGAGGAAAATTTGCTAGGACAGATAATTGATACTCCATCATCTTATGAAACTTTGAATGTTATAAATAATTGAAATAACAATCCCTATTCTAATTATTACAACCCTAGATGGAAAAAACACCCTAATTTTAATTCGAATAATTATAAAAATTCGGTGAACCCCTCAAGAAATTTAAACAACCAAGAAAATTCTTTTTATCGACCTTATTATCCTTCTGGATTGAACTCTAACCCTAACCCACAAGTTAAGGAAAAGAAGTTGACGATGGAAGAAGTAATGTTGAATATGGAAAATCAAATACAAAATCAAGGGGCTGCTATTATAATAATTAAAAATTAATTAGGACATATTGTTACTGTACTTAGTAACAGAACTTCAGGAAATCTTTCGAGTACTGTGGAAATTAATCCAAAAGATCAAAATAAGGAGCAAATTAAAGCTATTTAATTACGAAGTGGAAAAGAAGTTGAAACAAGAATCTAAAGAGATACTGAAGTTGATGAGGAGAAGGAAGAGATTGAAAGTGACCATAATGAAAATGAACAAATACAAGTTTCTTTAAAAAAACCATTACTTCTGTTTCCTCAACGATTAAAGTAAAAGAATAAAGATAAACAATTTACAAAATTTTTAGAATTCCTTAAAAAGCTAATGATAAACATTCCTTTCATTGAGGCTTTGGAATAAATGCCAAGTTATACAAAATTTATGAAAGATATACTAAACAAGAAAAGAAAGTTTTAAGATTATGAGACTGTTGCACTATGTGAAGAATGAAGTGCAATAATTCAAAAAAAGTTTCCTAAAAATATAAAGATCCTAATAGCTTTACTATACCTTGTGCGTGCAATTGGAGATAGATTTTGCGGAAAAGCTTTATGTGATTTAAGAGCTAGCATTGACCACATGCCTTCATCTATATTTAGAAGATTAGTCCTTACCCCTACTACTGTAACTCTTCAGTTAGACGAATGATCAATAACCTGTCCCAAAGGAGTTATAAAAGTTGTATTAGTAAAAGTGGATAAATTTATTTTTCCTGTAGACTTTATAGTATTAGATATGGAGAAAGATAAAGAAAATCCTATTATTTTAAAGAGATCATTTCTTACAACAGGGAGAGCTGTGATAGATGTGCAGAAAGCAAAATTAATAATGAGAGTTCATGATCAAGAAGTAACATTTAATATATCAAAATGTATGAAATATCCTGCAATAGAAAAAGATAATGAATGTTTTAAGATGAAAGTTACTAAATTTAAGACAGTGTATGAAGAAAAATTAAGGCAAGAAGAATATTGTGAGAATGAGAATGAAATAAAAGAAGAGAATTTAGATTATATTCAGAACAAATTTGAAACTTTAGAATTGTTGGAAAATGATAATAGAAATCTTATTCCTTTAAGTACTAAACCGCCTGAACTTGAATTGAAAGTATTACTTGCCCATTTAAAATATGTGTTTTTAGGAGATTCATCTACGTCACCTGTTATTGTATCTTCTGAGTTAACTGAAATTCAAGAACAAAAATTAAAAGAAATATTGAAACTATATAAAAAGGCTTTCGGATGGACTTTAGTAGATTATAAAGGAATTAGTCCATCAATTTGTATGCACAGAATTTTATTATATGAACAATAGTAATCTAAATTTGATCCTCAGAGAAGATTAAACCCAATAATGAAAGAAGTTGTTAAAAAAGAAACCTTAAAATGGTTAGATGTTGGAATTTTATATCCTATTTCAGACAATGCTTGGGTGAGTCCAATTCACTGTGATCCAAAGAAAGGAGGAGCGACCGTTGAAGTAAAAGAGAAAAATGAATTAATTCTAATAAGACAAGTTACTGGTTGGTGAATTTGTATAGATTATAGAAAATTAAACATGGTCACCAGGAAAGATCACTTTGGAAAGACAGGAAAGATCACTTTCCTTTACCCTTTCTAGACCAAATGCTGGATAGATTGACCAGAAATAAATATTACTACTTCTTAGATGGATATACCGGGTATCATCAAATTCTAACTGCTCCTGAGAATCAAGAGAAAATAATGTTTACAAGCCCTTATGGAACAATTGCTTTTCATAGAATGCCTTTTGGACTATACAATGCACCTGCGATATTTCAAATATGTATGATGTCAATTTTCAGAAATTTGATTGAACATGGAATGAAAGTATTTATGGATGATTTCTCTGTATTCATGACTTCATTTGAGTTATGTTTAAATAATTTAGAAAAAGTTCTAAAATTATGTGAAAAAATCAACCTAGTACTAAATTGGAAAAAATGTCAATTTATGGCTGCAGGGGAATTGTACTTGGGCATAAAATTTTTGAAAATGGCATAGAAGTAGATCCTGTAAAAATTCAAGTTATTAAAAAATTGACACCTCCTACTACGGTTAAAGGGATAAGAAGTTTTTTTGGAACATGTTGGTTTCTACAGGCTTTACATAAAAATTTTTCAAAAATAACTAAGCCATTATGCTAACTTTTAGAAAAAGTTGCAAAAATTGATTTTAATGAGGAACGCATAAAAGCATTTGAATTATTGAAATAAAAATTAATCACTACACCTAAAATTGTTCCACCTGAGTGAGAGAAACCATTTGAAATAATGTGTGATGATTGTGATTATGTTATTGAAGCTATTTTAGGACAAAGGCACAACAAAATTTTTAAAGTAATATATTATGCTGGTTAAACTCTAAATGATGCTCAAATTAATTACACTACTACTGAAAGAGAGTTATTAGCTATTGTATATGCCTTTGATAAATTTAGACCTTACTTGATTGGAACCAAATGTATAGTGCATACAGATCATTTTGTTATCAAATAATTGATGCAAAAGAAGGATGCTAAACTAAGATTAATTAGATGGATACTTATATTGCAAGAGTTTGATTTTATTATAGTTGGTAGAAAGGCAATTCATAATCAAATAGTTGATCATTTGTCTAGACTAGAAAAAAAAATATTAACTAATTTTGCAAATGAAATTTTAGAAAATTTCTCTGATGAATAATTATATAATATTGATGAAATGAATATGTCAATAGTAAATTATATTATAGTTCATATTCTACCGCCAGATATTAAGAACCAACATTTAAAGAAATTTATATATGATTCTAAATTTTATTTTTTGGATGACCCATATTTACATAAATAATGTAAAGATCTAATTATTATGAGGTGTGTGCCTTATGAAGAAACTCAACAAATAATTGAAAGATGTCATGATTTTGACTTTGGAGGATATTTTGGAACAAATAGAACTGCATATAAAATTTTGCATGCTTGATTTTATTGGCCTACTTTTTTAGAGATGTTAATGCATATTTTAAAACATGCGATTGATGTTAGCGAGTAAGAAATATTTCTAGAAGAAATGAAATGGCTCTAAGTTACATATTGGAAGTTGAAATTTTTGATGTGTTGGGATTAGATTTTATGGGACCATTTATGTCTTCATTTGAAAATTTATATATATTACTTGTTGTTGATTATATGTCCAAATGGATTGAAGTTCTTTCTCTACCAAAATATGATGCTCAGAGTGTTTCTAAATTTTTAAATAAAAATATTTTTGTAAGATATGAAATGCTCAGAGTAATTACTATGGTTGGAGGATCCTATTTTAGGAATAAGAGAATCAAGAAATTGATTAAAAAATAAGATATTATGCATAGATTCTCTGCGGCTTATCATCCTCATACCAGCTCTCTAGCAGAGATATCAAATCATGAAATAAAATAAATTTTAGAAAAATTTATAAATCCCTATAAATTGGATTGGTCTGCTAGATTAGATACTGCATTATGGGCATACAGAACTGCTTATAAGACTTATATAGGAATGTCCCCACATAGACTTATTTTTGGAAAAACATGTCACTTACTAGTAGAATTGGAGCATAAAGCATTTTGGGCTATTAATAAATTTAATTTTAATCTAAAAGATGCTGGTGAGAAAAGATTATTGCAACTCAATAAAATTGAGGAGATTAGAGAAAATGAAAATATGATAATGCAAAAATCTATATAGAGAAAATGAAAATATGGCATGATCAGAAGATTATTAAAAAGAAGTTTGAACCTGGATAAGAAGTTTTATTATATAATACAAGATTGAGATTATTTTCAGGAAAACTGAAATCTAGATGGTTAGGACCATTTAAAGTGACTAAATTCTATCATTGTGGAATTGTTGTTAATAAAGATCCTAAAACTAAAAAGATATTTAAAGTTATTGGGCATCGATTGAAACATTATTATGAAGGACATATGCCACAATTTAAAAAAAAAATTGATGTTAAGTCACTTGATTAAACAATGGTACATCGAGCTGACAACGTTAAACCAAGTGCTTTATGGGAGGCAACCCATATATAAATCTATATATGTCTATATATTACTATTTTGTTATTTTGTTTAATAATTAATAAGTGTTTTTAAGAAATAATAATGTTTTTGAATCCTGCACAATTTTATATATCATAAATTAAGACAAATATTTGTGTTGGAGGAAAAATTTGGAATCGAATTGAATAAAAAGACAAGAGATGTGATTTTGGCCTCTGGCACTGACGACACCCGTCTACAGGGACCATGGTACCGATAGCGCCATTGGGAGCACCGACAGCACCATCAGGAGCTCCGACGACGTCCTGAGCAGTTTTTCATGTTCAGGTCTAATGTGGCGGACTTTGTTGGAATTGCACTCCTAAATAACCGCCGAGAGGTATTTTTAAAGGCCTAAAAACCACCTTGGATGACCAGAAACTTCCAAATTTTGAATTCCAAGGCTTACAATTTCAGAAATACTTCTAGGAATGGAGTTTTCAATAGAAAAAAGTTTATCAGTTATAACGCGCAGAGATTATAGGACAAAGTCATTACGAAAAAGTGACTTGTCAATGAGAGAGGCTTTGTCAATCATGGATTGAGTAATCCAAGTTCACAGATTAAGAAAATCATTGCACAGAGACGTTGAGAAGTTCTAAGCTACACTACTATTGCAGTTATTGTACCAGTAGTAAAGGAATTCTATGCTAACTTATATAGAATTGCCCAAGGAGTCGTCTTCGTTCAAGGTAAGGCTGGACCATTTACTCCGGCCCAAATTAATGATTTGTGTATGATAGAAAACATTCAAATCTATCATTATACAAATTTTATAACAATGAGAGATATGATGCAAGATTTATATAACTTTTTGATGGATGAAAATGATAATTGGGAAATTAGAGATGAGGGATACGTTACTTTCTCCACTTCGCTGCTTAATCAAATATCAAAACAATGGCATTTCTTCATATCTGCAAAATTACTCCCTACCATGAAGATTTGTAGAATTACAAGAGAAAGTGTCATTTTAAACTATTGCATTCAAATGGAGAATCTCATTGATGTGGGATCGATTATTTTCGAATCTATTATGGGTTTTATTATGAATGGGCCAATATATGGACTAGGGCATCCTTCCACAATTTTTATACTTTGCAGTCGATCTCAAGTGCCATATGAATGTTGAGAAAAAGTATTATTACCTTGGGAGCCCATGATTCCTATTGATGACAATTTTATTGGGAATGAGACTAAAGCTTAGATGTTATCTTGGATCATTCACCACATGCTTCAAAATCATTAATGCCACAAACAGTTGGAAGTTCAATAGCTTTGGAGAAGAAAATGAAAAAAAATAGAAAGAGAACTTCAGAGTATTATGAATGCAATAGGAAATCTTAACGACCTTTTGATCACCTAGATTGGAGGATGAAGGAGAAATTTGATCATACTGGAACAATTGAAGCAGGATTGGTGCAGATGTTCAAAAAAAAAAGAAAGGATTGATGAAAATTTGACTGATCAACTCCCGTACCGACCCTTCTACAATTTGTACGTCCATTACCAGTCTATGGGAGATATTAAAAGAGGAGAAAAAACTAAAGATGAAGTAGAATAAGTGAAGAAGTTGGACTACCTACTATTTTAAAGTAATTATGATTTTAATGTGATTGTGTGGATTTAATTTACTTTACTTTACTTTACTTTAGAACTCCATTAACTTTGATTGTGTATAATTTTGTGTCAGTGTTCTAGTGTTGTGGCTTGATTTAAACGCTAAAATATAATTTAGTTTGCTTTAAGGATGTGGAAGTGTGATTAGAAAAATGTACTTGTGTATTTGTAAAAAGTGTATTTTCAAGTTAGTTTGGTGTTGTTTGTGAATTGTTGGTGTTGTTTGTGAAAATGCTTATTTGGGAAATATTTTAAGATGAAAGTTAATTTTCAAAAAGTTTAAATAGACTTTGGAGTGAATTGAAAGAAAGTTAAAAATTGTGAAAATTAAAAAAATGAACTTTTGGCCACTGGCGCCGGCATGGGCGCCGACAGCGACCTCGACCCGAAAACCACCCAAACACCTTAAAATTCATGATTTGCACAGTAAAAGCACCATTTTTACCCTTTTGGTCACATTTAACCTCCGGTTTTTGCACCTAGGGCTTACTATTGCTTGGATTTGAGATGATTTTAAGGCAAAGTAAGTTTGGATTTCATCTTCTCTAGGTAAGAGCTACACTTTGAACTCAAAATTTGTTAACTTCACCAAGGATTTATCTTACATTGTTGAGATCCCAAATTTTGAATTTTTTTAAAAGCTTTTGAGAAAATCCTTGTTGAAGAACTCTTACTTAGTAAGATTTAAGTTTAAAATGTTTCACATTGTGATTTTCAAATTTTTTGGGAAGTTATTTGGATATTATCAAATTTTCTTAGATTACCATGGCACCAAGAATGAGAAAGGGAAAGAAAAGTGGATTTTGATGATCAAAAGTTTGTCAATTTCAAGGCCAATATTTGTTTCAATAGTCTACTTGCAACTAAGAAAGTAATTACAGATCAAGGATTTAAGAATCCGGGTAGAGAAGTTGAAAGATTAATCAATGCTCGGTAGTGGGAGAATTTTTGTTACTTTACTGACGAGGCTATTATTGGTGTAGTGATGGATTTCTATGCCAACTTTAAGGAAACTTCTGAAGACTACGTTTTTGTTAGTAGGAAAATGGTAGAATTTACTGCAAGAAAAATTAATGAATTTTATCAGTTAGAGGATGTGTATAGCTGCCAGTACAAATCATTTTCAACTACAAATGAAGCCTTAGATGATATTATTTCTTTTCTTACTAATGGAACAGGAGCTTGGAAGGTGAAAAATTATGTTAAGGTAAACTTTCCTCTTTCTATGTTAAATGTAGTATCTAAGGCCTGACAATACTTTATTTCTGGTAGAATGATACAAATAAATCATCATAGTGAGGTTACAAAGGATAAAGCCATCTTAAACTTTTGTATCTAGTAGATGAGAAGGATAGATGTAGGCTCTATTATTTATAGAAACACTCATTTATTGCTCATTTTATTTCTTTGGGAGAGACTACTGGTGGTTTAGCACACCCTGCCCTGATTTTCACACTATGTGAACAGGCAAGAATTCATTTCAGAATGGATAAGGAGAGGATTGAACCTCTAAATCCTATTATGCCTGCCAATATTAAAACTTATGAATCTCATGTTGGATGAAGATCTGGAAGTAGGAGTAGGGATATTCCATCTCCTTCAAGTACAACTACTTCTAGTACCCCTACTCTCCAGGAACTTATGGAGCAGATGATGATCCAACAAGGAGATATCTTGAGAATGTAAAGTATAATAGAAAATATGGAGGCCATAAATGCACACAATGATGATTTGGCAAGATAAAAGTTTGATAATGATGTTGCTTATGTTGATGCGATTGTCAAACACATGAGGGGTGACTACTCAGTTCAGTTTCCTAATCACCCTGTTTTTACCCCATATCAGCAACAAAATTTGGATGTGGAAGAAGAAGAAGAAGAAGATGATGATTGGTGAAGTTTTAGTTTGATTTTTTTGTTTAGTTTATGTTTGATTGTACTTTATTATTGTGACTGTTTGTTTTTAGAGTGTGAAACTTAATTTTAAATATTATGTTGTATTGTGAATAGTAGATTTGTGAAACTATTTTTAGATTGGAAATCATTGTAGTACAGTTGTTAGTTTTTAGTACTTTGTTGAATGTATTTGTAGTTGACTCTTTTTCAGCAAATTTTTATATGTATTATGTGTAATTTAATGTTTTAAGTCCTGTAGCTTTTCATATTAGCACCTGCAATATTTCAAAGTTAAGTTCAATATCAGAACCTTCAATAGGTAAGTCTTTCCTTTATGTATTTAACGTTTTCTTTCACCCTTTTTTTTTAGTTTTTCATGCCAAATCTTTTAAAGATTTAAGTTTGGGGGGGGGGGGAAAAAAAATTCCTTTTTAAAAAAAGAAACTTTATTTCTTTTTTCCCCAATACTATATATTCAAAATATTTAAAAATTTAACGTGACATTTGGTATTAGAGGGTAACTTTATATAACTATATTTATATTTCTAAATATATATTAAACTTAAGTAAAAATTTTCAATAATAAAGGTTAATTTTAGAGATTAAGATATCTGGTATGATAGAATAATACTATATTTTTCTATTGTAAGTAAGAGAATTTGTATTTTTGAAGTATTAAAAATCTTAGAGATTCATGTAAGAATAAAAGAATAAAACTTTATGAAAAGTTTTTAAAGCTAATATAAATTTATAAAGTGAAGGAATGTGAAAAGTTTTTAAATTTAAGAAGAGGATAGTGAAGTTCAAAATCATTAAAGGCTATCCAAATATATTATTCCTCACATTAAAAAAAAGAGAAAGAAAATAAAACAAAAAGGATTGAAAATGATCCTGAAAGGAAAAGAAAAGAAAAAGGAAGAAAAGAAAAATATGTGAGGAGAAGCTTAAGGAGATGCCTAATTAAAAATTGGTTTCACTTGAATCAACTTAAAGCAGAAGGCTTGGCTACATTTTCTAAACTTATATTTTAGTATTAGCATATTTACTAGTAAAGTTTCATGAAGTTCTTTTTTATATGGATATTCTATGTGGTTTTAATATGAATAATTTGCAATTTTCCTTGAAAAGAATAGAGAATCAAAAAAATCTTAGACCTTAGACTTGACTTAGACTTGATTGTTGGATATTCTTATACCTTTGGTATTAACTGAAGTTGTTTTGAATTTTTTTTAAGTTATACTATTGTATTTAGTGGACTAAAATATGGAAATATAGAAGTTAAATTCTTAATAAGTCATACTTTTAATAGTAAAGGAGTTACTTAAGGACAAGTAACATGTAAGTTTTGGGGATTTTGATACACAAAAAATATATGCATTTTTAGGCCATATTTTATACTCATTTTTTGGTGATATTTCACTTAATGGAAGGTATTTTTAAAGTTTTCTTGATAAGAAAGGAATTTTTCATATTTTATTGTAGGTTATTCATTTTTAGGACTTGGAGCAAAAAGGAAGCAAGAATGATGGAATTTGGAGTCAAAATGAAGTTTTTGAAGAATTGTTCAGCACAGACGGCGCCAGACTGGGTGCCGAAGGTACCATTTGATAGAGAGCGTGGTCTAATTAAATGGCCACTAGCGTCGATGGTGTCAGAATGGGTGCCGACGGCGCCAGTGTCGGTGCAGGCCCTATTTCTAGAAGATTCAACAAATTTGGATGCTTTTTGAAGAGTTTTTGGATGCACCTATTGGAAAACCAACCTTAGTCTCTATTTAGAGCTAAAATTGATCAGAAAAAACCTCCTATTTGTGACCCTTCGCACTCTTCAACCACTTTCCACGCTCTTCAACGATATTTCACATTCCATATAGCCACATAGAGTCCATTAGTGATTTTATTTTCTTTATAGTTTTGAGTTTTTGTGGTGAGTTTAAGTGTGAATTCTTCTATAAGAGTGTTGGAAAGGGAGAGAAGTGAGAGATTTCTTCTTCCTAGATTTCCTAAGAGAGCCTACAAAGGATTTTTTTTGAGAAAGAGTTTCAGATAAGTGTTGTTTGTTTATTATTGTTGTACGAACTTTCTTTTATATATAAAATTTGTGTTTTGTTGTATCTTTCTCATGAAGTCTGAGTAGTTTCATTTATTTTTCTCCTTACTCTGAGATACGGTGAAATGAAAAGATAATTTGGATGTGCCAATTTAAAATAGAAAATAATTTGTGATGGTTTTTTAACTCCATTCTTAATTTACTTTTGGATCTGGCCAATTGAATTGTCAATTGAATTGTTAAAATATGTTGTGAAATATGTGATCCAGGAAATGGAGTATGAGCTCTACAACAGAGTGAGAATCACAATTAATCCCATGGAGGAGTGCTTCGTTCATGGAGTTAAATGCAAATAAATAGGGAAATATACATTGTTGGGCATAGAATTGGAGATTTTAGGGTGACAGATGAAAATTCCCAATTCGAACTTAGTGTTTAAGAACTAAAGGAAGAGTTAGCCTTCAGAGGAAGGGAAGTGGGAGCTCTAGAGTGAGAGTCAGTATCCTCCTAGCCTAGCCATAAATTTAGGCACTAAACCAATGATTTTTTATAACTCTAAATCAGGGTGGAGAATTAAAATTGCTCCTATTTGACACAGTACATATATAAACCATTTATCTCATCTCATTTCACAAAAAGCTCATTGTAGTGGGAAAGATATTTTTTCATATTAGAAAACTTCATCTCATAAACATAGTTTAGCAGTTAATGTTTTCAACTTTGCATTCAAATTTTGCTAGTAGTTAATAATTTAGGTTTGATAGTATCTCAAACATTCAAAATTAGTGACAATAATTTTGTTTTATTTCTGTGAATCATTTCAAATTTAAACCTTCTGCATAGGTTCGATATTTGGGACTTAAATAGAAAGTCTTGTATCACTTGACAACGATATGTATACTTGTGTAAAATCCCAACATTAAGTGCTTAACGTTATTATTCGTAAAATACCACATCAAGTTTTTGGCATTGTTGTAAAGCGGAATCAACTTTATAAATTTTATACAACTATATTTTCGGGTATCACAACCCATAGTTATCTGTATGTTTATTTTCATTGTTGTGAGGTTGTGTGTGATTTAGAAAATTCTAGTAGTATTTTTTATTATATATTAAGTTATTATATATTAAGTTAGTGATTCAAGACCTTTAAAGATGACTTAGACATGTTAGAACAAGTATTTGGACGTTAAGTTGACATGTGTTAAATTGAGCACTGGCGCTTAAGCCCCAAGATCCAGCACTTAAGCGCGACAGTTAAAAAACATGTACTAAATTTGTTTTTGAGAAGTTTTAATTGAGATTTAGTTTGCTTTGATGTGGGAGACAGTTCTAGGATGTGCCTAGGAGTTATAGGAGAATTCGGAGCCTATAAATAGAAGGGTTATGTAAAATTTTTACCACAATTCAACTTTAACCCAAAATCCTAAGTGAAAAAGAGAGAGTTTTGGAAAGATATCATCTTGAGAGAGTGATTTGAAGAAGAAGGAGGATGCAATGAGAAAAAGTTTATTAGTCGGAGTGCGCAAGAGTTATATAATGGTTTCCTTACCGTTAGTAACGAAGGAATAGCGGAAAAAATCACTAAGATTAAGTCTAACGTAGCTTAAATTGAAGCAAAGGTGATGGAAGTTAACGAGCATCCGGATCATATGGGATGGCAACTTAAGATGCAGTTTAGCCATACTAATTTTATAGAAGAAGCGGACAAGACTATGTATCTGAAACTATGTATCTAGAAGCGGACAAGACTATGTATCTGAAAAACAAATGGATTGAAGAAGATTCGACTAAAGTTATTAATTATCATCTACTCTTTCAAATATACATTCCAAATGTTGAAGGAGAGACTAATGATAGGCCATTTGATCCTTCAACTAGAGAATGAAATTAAGTTCATGATTTAGAGTTTATGTATTTAGTGTTTGTCTAATGTTAAGTTTTTAGTGTTGGTTTATTGTTAAGTGTGTTTAGTGTGTTTTAATGTTATGTTTGTCTAGTGTTTATGTTAGGAATCTTCTCATCCTAGACTATTTGGATTGAGAATCTATTATTTGAAAACATTTGTAATTGTTGTGAATGAGTATAAGTGTTTTGTGTGAAATTTTGTGTTATTGTGTGTTGAATCGAATTAGTTAAGATTGGAGAATCTTGAGTAAGAGGAGAGTTAAGAGGGAAGAAGGAGAGTTAAGAGGGAAGAAGAGAGTTAAGAGGGAAGAAAATAGTATTTTAAGTGTTTTGAGGCCATTTAGGGTTGATTTACTTAGATAAAAAAAAATTAAAATTTGTGCACTTGTGCCTAAGTGCCAAGACCCATGCTTAAGTGCTGCCTAAACCAAGAGACAGGCGCCTAAGCGTCGAACCATTAACACTTAAGAGCTGATTCACAAAAACCGGTTCGCGAACGATTTTAAATGAAAAATCAGTCTGAAAAAACTCCATTAACGCACCTTGGCTTCTCCTTTTTCCCCAAGTTTTCATGATTTTGGAGCTAGGGCTTACCATATTTTGAAGATTTCTTAGAGATTTGGAGCAAAAGTTGTTATATTTTATATCCTTGAGGTAAGAGCTTCACTTCTACGAAAATTTTTTTTATTTTCAACATGTATTTTGAGCACATTTATGGGCTACCTAAAAATCACTATACATGGTGAAAATTTCAGAAAAATCTATGAAAAGGCATGGATTTGTTAGTTTAAGCTTTTAAGAGTTTAGTTTAGTGATTTGGAGTTGAATTTGGAATTTATTGTGAAATTTATACATTTTTTTAGAAATGGCACCAAGAATGAAGAGGAGTAAGGGGAAGGTTCCATTATATTCAAACAAGTTTGTGAGTTAGAGAGCTCAGAATTGATACAGTGATGCACTGCAGTCGAGAATGGCAATTCCTGAGTGGTGTTTTAAGAGTTTGGGAGGAGCTGTTGAAGATTTAATTGTTCGCCATCAGTGGGAGCGGTTCTATTTTATTTTTTGTTGTCGCAGTGATTTCTATTGTGCGGTAGTTCTATGTGAATCTCCATGAAGCTGATGAAGAAGGAGTCATGGTGAGGGGGAAGACAATGCCTTTTTCTCTTGAGGTAATTAATTTGTTTTATCATTTTCCCTCGAGTACTTTGTGTTTTTATTCAAACTATAGTCCTACCGAGGAGGAGCTAGACAAGATTATTTCATCTTTGACTGATGGAAGAGGGCTTTGGAAGATTACAAATGAAAGAAAAGTGGACTTTTTTGCTTCAAAGTTGGATGCCATTTGCAAAGGCATGGTATTATTTTATTTCTGCTCATCTACTACCTACAAATCATTTGAGTGAAGTGACTCAAGATCGAGCAACCTTGAACTATTACATTCAGCAGTTCAAGCCTATTTTGGAGCTTTGATTCATAGAGTTTTTACCAGTTCAGTCATTGGTATTACTACTACAGGTTTGAGATTAACATCCTTGATCTTTTCTTTATGCGAGCAGGCTGGAGTTAGATTTGACAGCTGGGAGATCTTACAACCCTAAAGCCCATTACTATTCTGAAGGTGAAGTCTTATTCGCATCATTCTATTTTTGGCTAGAGGGGTGGATTATATAGTAGTTTTGCTGCTTCGACATCACGAGTTTCTACTTCACATGCTTCTACATCACGAGGTCGGACTTCTGGATCTGATTCTCAGTCACAGTTATTACAGAGGAATCTGGACAATGTGAACCATACTGCGAATAAGGTATCAAACTTAGAACATTTTGATGAGCATAGTGATGGGTATATGAAGATACGTAGTGATTATGATGGTCAATTCAACCATGAATTCACGAGCATAACATGGTTCCGTCGTCTTTACAGTAGTGCATCAAATATTTCAAAGAAGAGAAAGAACATTGTTTCAAGGGAGATTTACAGCCATTTTTAATTCATGAAGTAGGTATCCACGAAGATGTCGCTTACTACATACCTCTAAAGGAAAATGTTTTTTTTTCCCGTGAAATTGTAGTAAATTAAGTGGAAGATTCAGAAGAATCACAAAGAAGAGACCATTCAACTCTGCTTCAACAATCTACTATCATTTATTCACAATGGAATGGTAGAGGTTCTTATAGAACATACACCCGAGATCGAGGCTGGGGACGTGGATGAGGAAGAATTAACATGATTTTTGAATGGACTAGGCCGACCATCAACATCAATATGGAAGAAAGTTTTTTGAAGAAAGATCCAAGGAAGAAATGATGATCATAAAACAAAAGAAACCTCAATACAAGATTTTGAATATGTGGAAAAAGATGAATGTGAGTCAATGCATGATCAAATCAACCACTATGTGCATGTCATGACTCTTACTCCAATCTACCCTCAAAAGGTTGAGAGTTTAGAATTTAAGGAAGTCCGTGGTGTTGGTTTGAAGCCAATCAAGTTTTACCGTGCTTCCCCTTCTACTAGTTCTAAAAGTTATGTAATATTAGAAGAGGATTCTAATTAATTAATGGAATTACCTTTTATTTACTTTTCTCCTTGTGTACAAAAATTAATTCAACAGGGATATGTGCCAAAACAAATGCCAAAGGATAAACTACAACTTTTTAAAAAATTGTGGAATGTTAAAAGTCTAACTCCTAACTCAAGAGGCCTTGAATTTGGTATTATAGGATCAGTGGATGACTGTGAATTTTGCATGGTTGTTACTAGAGGATTGGAAGAGGATTGCCTTGATGTAGAGGATGACTCTAAAGATCACTTGATTGGTGACGCCCCACTGGAATTTGAAGAAGAAACTAAGTAAATGGTGTATAAATTAAAATAAATCAACCTCGAGACAGAGGAGTAGCTCCGACCCACATAAGTTCTCTACCAAAGGAGGAAGAATCCAAAGAATTGATAGAATTATTGTCAAAATTTAAAGATTACTTTGCCTGGAGTTATGATGAGATGCTAGGGTTGTCAGCAAATGTTGTAGTTCATGAACTCGGGGTGGACAAAGATGACCCCAATAAAACAAGCTCCCAGAAGAATATGCCTCAAGATAAAGCAACAAGTCATTGCCGAGGTGAATAAATTAATAGAAGCTAAAATTGTAAGAGAAGAGCAATATCCCACATGGTTAGCCAATATTGTACTCGTTAAGAAGAAAAATGGACAAATTTGTGTTTGTGTTGACTTCCGGGATTTAAACAAAGCATGTCCAAAAGATGAATTTCCATTACCGATACCAGAATTAATGGTGGATATTGCATCGACACATGAGATTTTCTCTTTTATGGATGGATCATCAGGTTATAACCAATCAAGTTGGCTCTAGAGGATGTAGCACTTATAGCCTTCAGAACTCCAATTGGGATCTTTTGTTACACAGTGATGGCATTCTAGCTGAAGAACGCCAGAGCAACATATCAGCGAGCTATGACGAAGATCTTTGACGACCACATTCACAACTAAGTGGAGTGCTTCATGGATAATTTATTCATTAAGAGAAAATAAAAAATAGACCATTTATATGACTTAAGGATTTTGTTGGAATGATTACGATAATATAATATCAAGATAAAACCCTTTAAAGTGCGCCTTCGGCATCACCTCATGGAAATTTCTAGGATTCGTTGTCCGTCATCGAGGAATCAAGAGTGACCTAGATAAGATTAAAGTTATCTTAGAAATGCCTCCTCCAAAAACTTGTAACAACTACATTCCTTTCAAGAAAATTTGGCATATGTGAGATGCTTTATTTCTAATCTCTCAGGTAGGTGTGAACTCTTCTCGACATTAATTAAAAAGGATGTTAAATTCATTTAGGAAAAAAAATGCCAGCAGGCCTTTAAGGATGTTAAGAGATACTTAATGACACCCCCTCTTTTGGCAGCCCCTATCCTGGAAAAACTATTGATACTTTATACCGTGGCCTTAAACGACTCTCTCGGAGCCTTGTTGGCTCAGTTCAATGACGAGGGTAAGGAAAACACACTCTACAACTTGAGTCATCATCTAATACCGATGGAAGTAAAGTATCTGCCTATTGAAAAGCATTGTCTAAATTTATTTTTTGCCACCCAAAAGCGTAGGCATTACATGTTTTCTCATAAGATT
Organism: Phalaenopsis equestris; assembly: GCF_001263595.1. NCBI lineage: Eukaryota > Viridiplantae > Streptophyta > Magnoliopsida > Asparagales > Orchidaceae > Phalaenopsis > Phalaenopsis equestris. The sequence goes on from NW_018165538.1 coordinate 187,680, forward strand.
ATCCTTATTTTAAAAGTTAATCCATGGCAATATTTAATGACCCGACCAACACTTTTCATACGTTTAGCAAGTTGGTCGATGATTTTATTGTTATTCAATAAAAATTTTTTTCCCCTCTGCACTATAAAGGGTTAAATTCTAGCAAATTTTCTCACAACGCACCCACTTCTAACTAGGTCCCCACTCAATGATGAATTACCATATGAGCAAATACTACAAATATAACCATCCAGTGTCATGCATTGGAAAATGTACTTTGATGGAGCTTCTTCAGCCAAAAAAGACAAAGGATCAAAAATGGTTACACTAGGGAAAGCAGAAATTGGACTGCTTTCATCACGCTAGATAAGGGTATGTTGAGATTTTCCTACCACCTGACAGAGCTATGTACAAATAACAAAGTAGAGTATGAAGCATTGATCACTAGGTTGGAATCGGCAATCTCAATGGATATAATGGATATTGTCATCTATCCGTCATCTATGGTGACTCACAACTCGTCATCCAACATGTTACCGGACAGTATAAGAGTTTGAAACCAAGGCTAGAATAATATCATTGGTACATAATGAAGCTGTTAGAGCAGATCCCTAATGTAACTCTATACCAGATTCCTTAAGAAGATAACACCAATGCCGATGCTCTAGCGAAACTTGTCAAGGAACTGGCATGTACACTAGAGGATTCCATTGACATTACAGTACAAGGACGATGAGTTTTTTCTTAGATAGACCTCGATAACTTACTTAAATTTGAAAAAGAAGAAGGAATGATGATTGCAGTTACTAACATCAATGAAGACTAGTGTAAGCCATTAATAGAATATTTAAAAGCTAGAAAGTTGTCATAAGTCAAATCTGAGGCATACTACATCATGAGAAAAGCTATGTTATATGCTTTGGTGGGTGATGTCCTCTACAGAAGATCATTGATCAGATGTGGCTGAGATGTCAAAGCATAGTCGAAGCATAGAATATTGTTAAAGAAGTACATGTCGGATTGTGTAGCGCTCACCAGTCAGGGCCACAGATGAAATTAAAGATCAAAAGACTCATGTATTATTGGCCAGGAATAATATTTAATTTCATGTATACAGCTTAAAGGTGTTACCTTTGTCAAGTGCATTGGGTGGTCTTACACCAACCTTTGAATGTGCTACACCCAACTGTTACATCGTGGCTATTTGAGTGTTGGGGCACGGACATAAGACATAATAGGTCCGGACATAATAGGTCTGATAGACCCTCCATCCTCTAAGGGACATAGATTTATTCTTGCTGCTAGGGATTACTTCTCCAAGTGCAGTGCCATTACGAGAGGTTACAACACAACATGTTCTACAATCTACATTGTCTACCATTTCGGTTTGCCAGACAGAGTGATTTCTGACAATGGGCCAGACTTCAAAAGCACAAAGATCAAAAATTTCATCAAACGACATGGGATAGACTAGACATACTCTACAATATACTATCCTAGAGCAAACGGATTGGTCAAGGCCTTCAACAAGATGCTCGTACAAATCTTAAAGAAGACATTGGATGAAAACAAAAGAGATTGCCATAATAAACTATTAGAAGCCTTGTGGGCCTACCGGACAACGTTCAAAACTACCACTCAATGTATAACCTACTCACTTGTGTACAAATCTGAGGTCATACTATCACTAAAAGTTCAGACACTATCTCTCAGAGTTGTAGTCACCAACCAAATTATAATTGAAGAAAGTGCAAAACTTAAACTTGAAGAATTAGAAAGTTTCAAGGGAAAATTAATGAAAGCACAACAACATTTGGAGCTCTACCAAGCAAGGATGGTGCAGACTCATGATTATTGGTTCGCCCAAGGGCATTCAAAGTTGGTGACCTTGTTCTCGTTCTCAAAAGACCTACTCTTCCATACCGCAAGATAAGTGAAAATTTTGAACCAACTTAGGAGGGACCATTTGTCATAGAGAAGGTCTATTTGAGAGGAACTTACCAGCTGGTGTATTTTCAAGGCAAAAGACATATGTTGTCGGTTAATGGCTGCTACTTGAAGACATACTACCTGACATGACGTTGCTTGAAATCATTCTGTTGAAATTTTGATTGTTATGGGGTTTTTATTTGGCCAAGCGTCGTAACTAGGTCCAAAATTTTGAAATAAAATTAACCTCAATAAAATGAAAGTTTTGAAAACTGTTCACTTTAATTTTCTACTTTTGTCTCTAATTTTGAAATTACATTAAATTAAAATAAATCAAAATAAGAAATTTGCACCAGTACAAATTAAAATTTTTATTTTTTGATGAATGCTTCATTTTTGTTCTTGTTCATGCTAAATTTCAGCGCACTGATGTTTTTCTTTCTTCTGTAGAAAAATGTCAATACGAAAGCTAATTTTTGCCTTTAGAGACAGTTTGAATCTCACACTAAACAAAGAAAGGGCAGCTCAAGGTGACATCGTAGACTTTGACTTAAATTTTGGTTAGGTTAACGTAAACTATGATGGTCCCCTGATGGACATAGTCAGCCACCAAGAGAAATAAGGATTAACGTCGCTACTGAAGATTGATACTAAAGAAGACTCCTTGCCGAAGATGAAGAAAGTGATGACACAACAAAATTTGATGGAAGGAACTATCCATTTTCCGTCCATGATAACCACATCAACGGGGAATTTAATCAGTGTTGATGAAGAAAGGGTGTTGGATGCATAACTAAGAAGAACACAACGCTAAAACGCTAATCACCACAAGAACAAATCTTTTCTACATGAGGAAAAGACGCATGAAGGACGCAAAAAATACACTCACCCCGATTTCAGAGGGAAAATTTTTTAACCTTGTATGAGAGTGACTTCTAATAGTATGCTTGCTACGGAGGACGCACTTGAGTTTTCTACATAGCAGATACTACCAGCAGTACCAGATGAACTTTAGGGGTCGCCCAATGTGTAACATTGAGGTTCCCATACAAGCATCAAAAGGAGGAGCATTTGTGGAATGCCCAACATGCAATTTTCTCCATTTAAATCACTACAGTTCTTTTGAGGAGTTCATAGCCACTGACACAGGATGCCAGGAGACAACTTACCCGGACACTGAGTCGTATATTCTATTATCTACAAAGCCAAGTCATACATGGTATCCTACATAAATTGAGATGAGGGAGCACCCTGAAGATCTCAAATGAATCCTACGGCGGAGCTAGAGAGAATGAACAAAGTTAAGAAGCCAGAAACAAGAGTTCTATGAGGAAATCCAAGGAAAGTTTGTTAACATTCTGGAAGGCCTGGAGTTGTATACAGGGGTCTTCTCTGAAAATGATGAAAGAAGAATTCTTGACAATGTATTTCACTTATGAAACAAAGGTCAAGTTGGTTTGCTAATGAAGAAAACTCACGCAGAGCCACGGAAATGGATGCGCGAGAAAGGCAGAATAACCTTCCAGTGTGGTTTTTGATGCACCAAAAATATATGCATTTTAGACATATATTTTATACTCATTTTTTGTGATATTGCTCTTTAAAGGAATGTATTTTTCATGTTTTATTTGTATTTTTCATGTTTTATTGCAGTATTGCAGGTTGATCATCTTTAATGCTTAGAGCAAAAAACAAGCAAAAAAAAGATGGAATTTGGAGCCAGCATTTTAGAGAGAAACACTCGGTGTCGATGGCACCATTTGATAAAGAGCACAAATTTAATTTGGGCCACAGGTCCCGACGGTGCCATCATGGGCGTTGACAATGCTGAAGTTGGTTCAGGGTGAAAATCTAAAAGAGTCAATGAATTTGGATGCTTTTTGAAGAGTTATTTAATACACCTCTTGGAAAACTGACATTATGCTCCATTTAAAGAAGAAATTAATCAGAAAAAGGTGTCCTCTATTGTGTCATTGAGTTTCCTTAAGTGTTCCATTGTGAGTATTGTGTAGTGTGGTGAGTCTAAGTGTGATTTCTCCTAAGAGTTGTTAGAGAGGGAGAGAAGTGAGAGATTACTTCTACCTTACATATTTAAAGAGAGAAACAAGAGTCTTCTAAAGAAAGAAAGAGTCCAAGAGGAGCTACATGGGATTTTCTTTGAGAAAGAGTTAAAGATAAGTGGTGTCTATTATATTTGTATAAACTCTAATTTATTTATGAAATTCATATATTTTCGTATCTTTCTCATGAGGTCTGAATAGTATTCTTATCTTTCTCCCTACTCTGAGATATGGCAAAATGAAGAGATAATTTGGATGTGTCAATTTTAAAATATAAAATAAATTATGATGATTTTTTCACCCCATTCTTAATTTAATTTTCAATTTGGCCAATTGAAATGTTAACATCTGTTGTGAAACATACTATTTGGGAAAGGGAGTATGATTTTCACAACAAAGTGAGAATCACATTTAATTCCATGATGGAGTGTTTTGTTCATGGAATTAGATGCAAATAAATAGGTAAATATATATTAGTGGGTGAAGAATTGGAGATTCTGGGGCGACAGACTAAAATTCCCAATTTTGTCTTAGTTTTTAAGAACTAAAGTGAGAGTTAGCCTTCAGAGTAAGGGAAGTGGGAGCCAGTATTCTCCCAGCCTAACCATGGACTTAGAGACTAAACCTAAGATTAGCTAATGATTCTCTATAACACTTGAATAAGGGTAGAGAATTAAAATTATTCCTATTTGGCACATGACAAATTAAAACCATTTATCTTTCTCATTTAACCAAACACTCATTGTAGTGGGAAAGATGCTTTCTCATATTTGACAACTTCATTAAGAAATATAGTTTGGTAGTTATTGCTTAGCTTTGCTTTACAGTTTCTCTTGTAGTTGATAATTTAGTAATGTTAGCATCCTGAACATTTAAAATTTAGTGTAGTATATTTTCTTTATCATTGTAAATTTCCTGATTTAAATTTCCATTACAAATTTACACATTCCTCGTGGGATCGATATTTGGGGCTTAATCAGAAATTTTTGTATTATTTGATAATGATATATATACTTGCGTAGAATTCTAATATAAATCGCTTCAATTTCTTATTCATAAATAATGAATCAAGTTTCTAATTGTCGCTGTAAAGCGGAGTCAACTTTATTAATTTTACACATCTATAATTTCGGTATCAAGTTTTTGGCACCGTTGTCGGGGAAGGTAACTGTAAATTAAATAGATTTGGTAATTTTGGTAAATTAGGAAATTTAACGATAAAGTAAAAAAAATATAACGCAAAAAAAAAATTAAAAAATAAAAAATCAAATATTTTTTTTAAAATTTAAGAGTACTTTTAAGAATTTTTTTCGCTCATTATATTTATTTATGTGTAGTATTGGATCTAAAGGTTTAGTATCTTACAGTTCAAAATTAAAAAGTATATATGTTCTCCTTTTTCATTAAGGGATAAAGCTAAAGCTTGGTTAAATTTATTAGCACATGGATCTTTTAGAACTTGGAGAGAACTATCATAAAAATTTTTAGCTAAATATTTTCCACCCTCGAAAACTGCTAAGCTTAGAAACAATATTACATCTTTTTGTAAGTTTGCAAAGGGAATCGATATATGTAGCTTGGGAAAGATTTTAAGTTCTCCTTAAGAGATGTCTACACCATGTTTTACCAGATTGGTTAATAATTCAAACTTTTTACAATGGATTAGTAGGATCACTTAGATTTATTATAGATGCTATTGAAGGTGGATCATTAATGTCAAAACCTTTTGATGAAGCATATTCTTTAATAGAGGAGATGGTTAGTAATAATTTTCAATGGCCCTCTAAACGGGTAAATCCAAAGAGAGTAGCTAGTATTCATGATTTTGATGCAATGTCAATTTTGGCATCTCAAATTGCCACTATATCAAAAAAGATTTATCAAATTGTAGTGAACCATTCTCAAATACCACCAGTATTAGAGGAAAAATCACTAGGATAGATATTTGATACTCAATCATCTTATGATACTATGAATGTTGTAAATAATAGAATAATATTATCTATTCTAATTATTATAATCCTTGGTGGAAAAATCACCCTAATCTTAGTTGGAATAATTATAACAATTCGGTGAACCCCTCAGGAAATTCAAATAACCAAGGGAATCCTAACTATAGACCTTACTATCCTCCGGGATTTAACAATAACTCACAAGTTAAGGAGAAGAAGTTGATTATGGAAGAAGTGATGTTGAACTTGGGAAATCAAATACAAAATCAAGGAGCTGCATTTAAGAATATTAAAAATCAATTAGGACATATTGCTAATGCACTTAGTAATAGACCCTTAGGAATTCTTCCTAGCCCCGTTAAAGTTAATCCAAAAGATCAGAATAAAGAGCAAATTAAAAATAATCAATTACGAAGTGAAAAAGAAGTGGAGACAAGAATTCGAAGAGAAATTGAAGTTGAGAAGGAGAATGTGGAAATTGAAAATGACAATGATGAATATAAACTAATAATTCTTTTTTTAAAAAAATCGTCATCTCCATTTCCTCAACGATTGAAGCAAAAGAATAAAGATAAACAATTTAAAAAAAAATTGGAAATCCTTAAAAAGTTAATGATAAATATTCCTTTCATTGAAACTTTGGAACAAATGCCAAGTTATGTGAAATTTATGAAGGATATACTAAACAAGAATAGGAAGTTTGCAGATCATGAGACTGTTGCACTCAGTGAAGAGTGTAGTGCAATTATTCATAAAAAGCTTCCTGAAAAGTTAAAAAATCTTGATATTTTTACTATACCTTGTGCTATTGGTGAGAAATTTTTTTGGAAAAGCCTTATGTGATCTAAGAGCTAGTATTAATCTTATGCCTCTATCAATTTTTAAATGTTTAGATTTAAGAGAGAATTCACAGTAACACTTCAATTAGTTGATCGATCGACAACTTATCCTAAGGGAGTTATACAAGATTTATTAGTGAAAGTGGATAAATTTATTTTTATTGTAGACTTTATTGTATTAGATATGAAGGAAGATAAAGAAATTTCAATTATTTTGGGGAGACCATCCCTTGTAGCAGTGAGAGTTGTGATAGATGTGTAAAAAAGAGAATTAGTAATGAGAGTCAATGATCAAGAAGTAAAATTTAATATAGCAAAAGCTATGAAATATCCTGCGATAGAAAAAGATAATGAATTTTTTAGAATGGAAGATACTGATTATCTAAGTAATGAAAGATTTAAGGGAATGTTTGAAGAAAAATTAAGGCATGAAGAGAATTATGAGAATGAGAATTTATATTATGTTCATGATAAATTTGAAATTCCGGACCTTACGGAAAATGATAATAAAAATTTTATTCCTTCAAGTATTAAACCACTTGAACTTGAACTGAAAGTATTACCTGACCATTTAAAATATGTGTTTTAAGGAGATTCATCTACATTGCCTCTTATTATATCTTTTAAGTTAAGAACAATAATTAATAATTTCAAGAGCAAAAATTAGTTGAAATGTTGAAAAGATATAACAAGGTCTTTGGATGGACTTTAGCAGATATTAAAGGAATCAGTCCTTCAATTTTTATGCACAGAATTCTATTGAATGAACGAATGAACAATATGAACCTAAAGCAGAGGAGATTAAACCCGATAATGAAAGAAGTTGTTAAAAAGGTGAAACGATAATGAAAGAAGTTGTTAAAAAGGAAATCTTAAAATGGTTAGATGTTGGAATATATAATATTTCAGACAGCTCTTGATTAAGTCCAATCCATTGTGTTCCAAAGAAAGGAGGAGTGACAGGTGAAGTAAATGAGAAAAATGAATTAATATCAACAAGATCAGTTACTTGCTGGCGAATTTGTATACACTATAAAAAATTAAATGTAGCCACCGGGAAAGATCATTTTCCTTTATCATTTTTAGACCAAATGTTGGATAAATTGACTGGAAAAAAGTATTACTGCTTTCTAGATGGATATATGATCAAATTCCAATTTCTCATAAGGATCAAGAAAAAATAATGTTTACAAACCCTTATGGAACATTTGCTTTTCGTAGAATGTCTTTTAGACCATGTAATGCACATGTGGCATCTCAAAGATGTATGATGTAAATTTTTTTTAATTTAATTGAACGTGGAATGGAAGTATTTATGGATGATTTTTCTATATTTGGAACTTCCTTGCAATTTTGCTTAATTAATTTAGAAAAAGTTCTAGAACTATGTGAAAAAATCAATTTAGTACTAAATTGGGAAAAATGTCAATTTATGGTTATGTCAATTTATTGGGAAAAATGTCAATTTATGGTTGCAGGAGGAATTGTACTTGGGCATAAAATTTTTGAAAATGACATAGAAGTAGATCCAGCAAAAATTTAACTTTTTTTTGCAAAATTACCTCCTCTTACTACGATTAGAGGGGTAAGAAGTTTTCTAGGACATGCTGGTTTCTACAGACGTTATATAAGAAATTTTTCAAAAATTATTAAGCCATTATGTCAACTTTTAGAAAAGGATACAAAATTTAATTTTAATGAGGAATGCATAAAAGAATTTGAATTACTAAAAGAAAAATTAATCACTGCTCCTATAATAGTTCCACCTGATTGGGAGAAACCATTTAAAATAATGTGTGATACTAATGATCAAGCAATTGGAGTTGTTTTAGGGCAAAGGTGTGACAAAGTTTTTAAAGTAATATATTTTGCTAGTAAAACTCTAAATAATCCTCAAATTAATTACAACACTACTAAAAGAGAGTTATTAGGTATTGTTTATGCCTTTGATAAGTTTAGACCTTACTTAATTGGAGCTAAATGTATGGTGCATACAAACCATTCTGCTATCAAATAATTAATGCAAAATAAGGATGCTAAATTGAGATTAATTAGATGGATACTTCTGCTTCAAGTGTTTGATTTTGTGGTAGTAGATAGAAAGGGAACTAATTAAATAGCTGATCATTTTTCTAGACTAGAACAAGAAATATTAATTGATTTTGAAAATGAAATTTTAGAAACTTTCCCTGATGAACAATTGTATAATATTGATATAAAGAATATACCGTGGTATGCTGATATAGTGTAAGAATATACCGTGGTATGCTGATATAGTAAATTATATTATGAGTGATATTCTACCACCAGATGTGAAGAATCAACAATTAAAGAAATTTATTTAAGATGCAAGATTCTCTTTTTGGGGTGACCCATATTTATATAAACAATGTAAATATTTGATTGTTCGAAGATGTGTGCCTTACAAAGAAACTAAACAAATAATTGAACGATGTCATGATTCTAATTTTGCAGGACATTTTGGAACTAGTAGAATTGCACATAAAATTTTGTAAGCTGGATTTTATTGGCCTACTCTTTTAGAGATGTTAGTCAATATATTAAAATATGTGAACGATGTCAGCGAGTAGGAAATATTTCTAGAAAAAATGAAATGCTTCTGAATTACACATTGAAAGATGAAATTTTTGATTTGTGGGGATTATATTTTATGGGACCATTTATGCCTTCAATTGGAAATTTACATATATTGCTTTTGATTATATCTTCAAATGGATTGAAGTTATCGATGTACCTAAATGTGATGCTCGAAGTGTTTTAAAATTTTAAAATAAAAATATTTTTACAAGATATGGAATGCCAAGAGTGATTATTAATTATGGATGATTCCATTTTAGGAATAAGAGGATCGATAAATTGGTTAGAAAATATAATATTATGCATAGATTCTCTATTGCTTATCATCCCCAAACTAGTGGTCTAATAAAGATATCAATTTGTGAAATAAAGTAAATTTTAGAAAATGTTGTAAATCAAGATAAATTGGATTGTTCTGCTAGATTAAATACTGCATCATGGGCATACAAAACTGCCTATAAATCTCATATTGGAATGTCCTCATATAGACTTGTTTTTGGTAAAACATGCTACTTACTAGTAGAGTTGGAACATAAAGCATTTTGGGCTATTAAGCATTTTGGTAAAGCATTTTGGGCTATTAAGGAATTCAATTTTAATCTAAAGGATGCTGGTGAGAAAAGACTATTGCAACTCAATAAACTTAAGAGATTAAAAATGAAGCATATGATAATGCCAAAAATCTATAAAAAGAAAATAAAAAATATGACATGATCAGAGGATTATAAGAAAGAAGTTTGAACCTGGTCAAGAAGTTCTATTATATAATACTAGATTGACATTATTTCTAGGAAAACTAAAATCTAGATGGTTTGGACCATTTAATGTGATCAAAGTCTATCATTATGGAGCAGTTTTTGTTAATGATCCTAAAAGTGAAAAGATATTTAAAGTTAATGGGCATCGATTGAAACATTATATGAGGGCACATGCCACAATTTAGAAAAATCTTGATGTTGAGTCATCTTGAATAAATATTGGTGCATCGAGCTGAAGACGTTAAATCAAGAGCTTTGTGGGAGGCATCCTATATATATATATATATAATAATGTATTAAGAGATAATAATACCTTAAAATCCTACACAATCTTATATATCATAAATCAAGACAAATATTGGTATTGGAAGAAAAGTTAGGAATGAATTGAACCAAAAATGAAACGGATGCAATTTTTGCTTTGTCATGTTGATAGCGCCAAGTACGATTTCGACAATTCAGGGAGTTTTTGGTGGACTTTAGCAGGATTTTGCTTCAAAATAACTGTAAATGTCTTTTTAAAGGCATGAAAACAATTTTAGATGACCAGATACTTCCAAATTCTTAAATTCATTGCTTCCAATTCTAGAAACACTTCAATATATGGGATTTTCAAATGAAGAAAGTTCATTAGTTTAGACACGCAGAAATTATATGACAAAGCTATCACGAAGAAGAGACTTATCAAGGAGAGATGTTTTTTCAGTCATGGATTGAGTAATCTAAGTTCGTAAATTGAGAAAATCATAGTACAAAGACGTTGAGAAGTTATATGCTACACTACCGCTGCAGTAGTTGTTCTGGTGGTACAAGAATTCTACGCTAATCTTCATGGAATTAACCAATGAGTCATCTTCGTTAGAGGTAAGGGCATACCATTTTCTCCATCGCAAATTAACGATATGTTTATGATATAAAGCATGTCAATCAGTCACTATGCGAACTTTATTCCAATGAAGGATTTGATGTATGATGTATACCAATTTCTGAGAAATGCGAGTGATAATTGGGAAATCAGAGATGAGGGGTATGTTAGTTTCTCCACTTCACGGTTAAATCTGATATCTAAATAATGGCATTTTTTCATCCTTGCAAAACTACTCCCTACAATGAAAATGAGTAAAGTTGCAAAGGAAAGTGCAAATTTAAACTATTGCATTCAAATGGGAAAGCCCATTGATGTGGAATTAATTATTGTTAAATTTATTTTGGGTATTGTAATGAATGGGCCTATATATGGACTGGGGCATCCTTTTGTGATCTTCTTACTCTGCATTCAATCTCAAGTACCGTATGAAAGTTGGGTGAAAGTGTTATTACCTTGGGATCCCATGGATCCTATTGATACAAACTATATTGGGAATGAAAATGAAGCATTGGGCATTATCTTGGATCAATCATCACATGCTTCAACACCCTTAATGCCCTGTACAGTTGGAAGTTCACAAGTTTTGGAGAAGAAAATAAAGAAGATAGAAAGACAACTTTAGAATATCATAAATGTGATATGAAATCTTACTTACCTTTTTTTCACTTAGATTGGAGGATGAAGGAACACTTTGATCATATGGGATGGATGGAAGCAGATTTGGTACAAATGTTCAAGAAGAATGAATGGATTGATGAAAATTTGACTAATCAATTCCCGTGCAAACCATTCTACAATTTGTACGTGCATTACAAGTCTATGGTAGATATTAGAGGAGGAGACTGTACTGAAGATGAAAAGGAGTAATTGAAGAAGTAATAATTTCTACTGCTTAAAATTAATTATGTTTTTAATGTAATTGTGTTGGATTTTTTTTGCTTTGAAACTCCAATGACTTTAATTGTACGTATAGTTTAGTTTTCAGTGTTCTAGTGTTATGACTTGATTTTGTAGCTGAATTATAGTATGATTTGCTTTATATATGTGTTAGTGGGATAAAAAATGTATGTTTGTAAAAAGTTAGAATTTCATATATAAAAGTTGGTTTTGTGTTGTTTGTAAAAACACTTGTTTGTGGACTATTTAAGGATGAATATTACTATTTAAAAAGACTAATTAGACGTTGGAGTTAATTGGGAATAAGTCATGTGCAAAAATAATGGAAATTGAGTATTTTTGGCACTAGCGCCAACATAGGCGTCGACGGTGCTCAAGACTCGAAAGTCCTCAAGTACTTTAAAATTTTGCAAATTGTGCCATGAAAGCTTCATTTTTACCCCTTTGGTCACCTTCAACCTTTAGTTTACACCCTTAGGGCTTGCAAACACTTTGATTTAAAGGGATTAGAAGACAAAAGAAGTTTGGATTTCATCTTCCCTCGGTAAGAGCTGCACTTTGAACTAAAATTTTTTTATTTCCATCAAGGATTTCTCCCACATTGCCAAGATCTGAAATTTTAAATTTTTTTAAGGACATTTTGAGAAAATTATTTTGTGAAGAACTCTTACTTAGTGAATTAAAATTTCGAACATTCCATATTGTGATTTTTGAAATTTTTGGAATTTATTTAGACTTTATCATTTTTCTTCTCTTTCAAAGATTACAATGACACCTATGACGAGCAAAGGAAAGAGGAAATTGGAATATGATGACCAAAAATTTATCAAATTCAAAGTTAGCATTCATTTCAATAGTCTACTGAATACAAAGAAAATAATTCTGGATCGAGCGTTCAAAAATCCGGGCGGTGAAGTCGAGTGATTGATTTTTGCTTGGTAGTGGGAGAATTTCTTTTACTTTAATGTCAAGGCTATTACTAGCATAGTCATGGAGTTTTATGGCAATTTTAAAGAGACTTCTAATAACCACGTCTATATTCATGGTAAAATGTTTGAGTTCACCCCGACGAGGATTAATGAAATTTATCAGTTTTGAGAAGCATTTCACTGTGAGTGCCACATATTTTCTGCTACGAACAAGGCTCTGGATGAAGTTATTTCATTTCTTACTGATGGAAGAGGAGCTTGGATGGTGAAAAATAACGTTAAGGTAAACTTCCATGCTTCTATTTTAAATGTAGTATCTAAGGTCTGGCATTACTTTATATCTACCAGAATGATACCTATGAACCACTATAGCAAAGTTACTAAGGATAGAGCCATTCTGAACTTTTGTATCCAGCAGAATGGCAGTATATATGTTAGCTTTATAATCTATAAGAACTTTCATTCTATTGCTTTGGGTGAAATGACTGGTGGATTAGGACACCCTGCCCTGATTTTTACATTATGTGAGCAATCAAGAGTTGATTTTGATTTGATGAGCGAAGGATTGAGCCTCTTAAACCTATTGGGCCAACAACTATTAAAAATTATGAGTCTCATGTTGGACGCAGAACAGGAAGTAGGAGTAAGGATATTCCTTCCACTTCTAGTACCCCTACTCTCCAGGAACTTATGGAGCAGATGATGATCCGACAAGGAGATATCTTAAGGATAGAGAGCAGGATTGAAAATTTAGAGGCCAGGAATGCACATAATGATGATTTGACAAAAAAAAAAGTATGAATATGATGCTGCATATGATGATGCTATGGTTAGATACATAAGGGGTGACCACTCAGTGCAGTTTCCTAGTCACCATATATTTACCCCTTATCAACAGTAGAACATTGAAGTAGTAGAAGAAGAAGAATAAGAGGATGAGTGAAGATGTCGGTTTAGTCATAGTTCTGATCTTTTATTTAGTTTATAGTTTGTTGCACTTTATTGTTGTTATTGTTTAGTTTGTAGAGTGTGATACTATGATTTAAACTGAATGTTGTGTTGTGAACTATAGTCTGTAGAGCTTTTTTTTTAATTGATATTTATTTTACTACTATTGTTTGTTTTAGTACTTTGTTGTATTTATTTTTAGTTAACTCTTTCTCAGTAAATATATATATATATATATATTAGTCATGTTTCCCTTCACGCTCGACACTGCTAGGGTTTCGACACATGTTACTACTTTGTTGTTTCTTATCCGACGTCTTCGCGCCTGATTCAGTTTCGTATCCCCGTCTTCCAGTCTCACGAGTTTTTCCCTCTATATCTTAATTTTTTTTAACATGACATTTGGTAGTAGAGCCTAACTTTAGATAACTATATTTGTGTTTCTAAATATATAGTGAGCTTAAGTAAAATTTTTTAATGATAAAGATTAATTCTAGAGATTAAGGTATTTGGTATGAAAGAATAAGACTATGGTAATTCCATTTCAAGTAAAGGAATTTGAAGTATTGAAAATCTTAGAGTTTCATAAAAAAGAAAAGATTGAAACTTTATAAAAAATATTCAAAGCTAACATGAATTTATAAAGTGAAGGAATGTGAAAAGTTTTTAACTTTAAGAAGAGAATAGTGAAGTTCTAAATTGTTAAAAGCTATCTAGATATAGTAATCCTCACATAAAAAAAAAGAGAAAAAAAAAAAAAAGAAAAGAAAAATATGTAAGAAGCTTGAGGAGATGCCTAATCAATATTTGTTTCTCCTAAATCAACTTAAGGAAGAAGGCTTAACTACATTCTCTAAACTTGTATTTAAATATTAGCATATTTACTATTAAAGTTTTCATGAATTTCTTTATCATATGGATCCTCTAAATTACTGTAATATGAAAATTTGTAAGTTTTCTTGAAAAGAATAGAAAATTAGAAATCTTAGACTTGACTACTAGATATTCTTATACTTATAGTATTAATTTGAGTTATTTTAAATTTTTCTTAAGTTATGCTATGATATTTAGTAGAACAAAATATGGAAATCTAATAGTTAAACTCTTTACCATAAGTCATATTTTTATATAGTAAAGGAATTACTTGAGAACAAGTAACATTTAAGTTTTGGGGATTTTGATACACCAAAAATATACGCATTTTTAGACCTATATTTTAAACTCATTTCTGGTGATGTTGCACCTTAAAGGAAGGTATTTTTTTATGTTTTGTTGTAGAATAATGATTTTTAGCACTTGGAGCAAAAAGGATGGAATTTGGGGTCAAAATAACGTTTTAGAGAGAAATACTCAGTGCCGATGGTGCCAGAATGGACACAGACGACGCCATTTGATAGAGAGCACAAATTTAATTTGGGCCACGGCCGCCAACGGCTCCATTGTGGGCCCCGACCGCATTGAAGTCAGTGCAGAGCAAAAATTTTGAAGATTCGACGAATTTGGATGCTTTCTGAAGAGTTACTTGATACACCTCTTGGAAAACCGACATTATGCTCTATTTAGTGCAGAAATTAATCAGAAAAATGAGCCCGCTAGTGTGTCATTGAGTTCCATTCAGTGTTCCATTGTGAATATTGTGTAGTGTGGTGAGTCTAAGTGTCATTTCTTATAAGAGTTGTTGGAGAGGGAGAGAAATGAGAGATTTCTATTTCCTTACATTTTCAAAAAGAGAATAAAGAGTCTTGTAAAGAGAAAAAGAGTCTAAGAGGAGCTACAAGGGATTTTCTTTGAGAAAGAGTTAAAGATAAGTGGTGCTTATTATTGTTGTATAAACTTTCTTTTATTTATGAAATTCACATTTTGTCGTATTTTTCTCATGAGGTCTGAGTAGTTTTCTTTTTCTTTCTCCTTACTCTGAGATATGATGAAATGAAGAGATAATTTTGATGTGCCAATTTTAAAATATAAAATAAATTGTGATGATTTTTTCACTCTGTTCTTAATTTAATTTTAGATTTGGTCAATTGAAATGTTAACATCTATTGTGAAATATATTATCCAGGAAATGGAGTATGAGTTTCACAACAAAGTAAGAATCATATTTGATTCCATGAAGGAGTGTTTCATTCATGGAATTGGGTGCAAATAAATAGGGAAATATATATTACTAGGCAAAGAATTGGAGGGCAAAGAATTGGAGATTAAGAATTGGAGATTATAAGGTGACAGACTAAAATCACCAAATTGATCTGAGTGTTTAAGAACTAAAGCGTGAGTTAGCCTTCAGGGAAGGTAAGTGGAAGCTCTAGAGCGAGAGCCAGTATCCTTCCAGCCTAACCATATATTTAGAGACTAAACCTAAGATTAGCCAATGATTTTCTATAACACTTGAATAAGGGTAGAGAATTAAAATTGCTCCTACTTGGCACAAGACAAATTAAAACCATTTATTTCTTTCATTTAACCAAAAACTCATTATAATGGGAAAGATGTTTTCTCATATTTGATAAGTTTGTCACAAAAAAAAGTTTGGTAGTTATTTCTTAACTTTGCTTTACAGTTTCTCTTGTAGTTGGTAATTTAGTTCTGTTAGCATCCTAAAAATTTAAAATTTAGTGTTGTAGATTTTCTTTATCATTATGAATTTACTGATTTAAATCTCCATTACAAATTTGCACCTTCCTCATGGGATAGATATTTGGGGTTTAATCAAAAAGTCCTATATCACTTCATAACGATACGTATACTTGTATACAATCCCAACATAAATTACTTCAATTTCTTATTCATAAATAATGAATCAAGTTTTTGGGTGCCGCTACAAAGTGGAGTGAACTTTATTAATTTTACACAACTATAATTTTGGGATCAGTTACTACTATAACTTTGTCAAAAATGGGAAGGGGAAGCCCCCGGGTATCCCCAGATATGATGAGGTGGATCCTCTACTTTATAAGATAAAGAGAATAATCCAAAGGATTTTTAGATAGAGTATACTACCAGCAGATTGCATTCCAAATAGTTGTATAATCAATATCTATGATGAAGGAGATTGTATTCCTTTGTATATAGACCACCGTGATTTTGTAAGGCCCTTCTGCACGGTGTCCTTCATGAGCAAAAGCAATATACAGTTTAGGAAAGAGATCAATATTTTTGGCCTTAGGGAGTTAAGAGGTATTGAGATTCCACTACCAATGGGTCAATACTAATTTTGAAGGGAAATGGAACAAACTTAGCTAAGCACTGCATTTTGGGGTACGACACTGCAAAGTGTCTGTGACATTCAGAAGAATGGACGATAGTAAATTACTGCTGGGTTCCAACCAGATCCAGAGTTAGAGGAGCTGCGCCCGTAAGAGCTACGAGACGGTTGCACCTCTAAGTACATGTAAAAGGAATTCTTGTCCTAAAGCGTGGCTTAGTAGGTCAGCTTTACAGGAGCTCATCCCACAAAGGACAAAGAGACATTTTTTGTCATTTTTTGTACTACGTCGAAGTAGCATATATGATATGCCCTTCGCATGTGATGTTTTAGATGTATTCAGCATGTTGTTTCTTTTGATGCTTCAGCCTGTATTTAGTCTGTAACACCTGTTTGAAGCAGATTAATGAGATTTCTTACAGATTTCAACATGTTTGTCAAATCGCCCTTTTTGTGCTATTGATAAAGAGCCGTGGAACCATATGTTGGTTTTGAATTATAATGAACAACGAACGACACAACAAAATTTTGATATTAAAAATTAAAATATTTTTGAAACTCAATCAACCAATGAAAATTAAATTTTGAAAATGTACTTTGATAATTAAATGTGATAAAGATAACATGAAAAGAAAAGGATAATTTGTTGAGTTTGTCTCTCTCGAGTTCGAGGTTTCTTACACTTTGCTTGTGCATCATGACTATTCTGGTCTGCACCAGATTCCTAACATCCCCGCAGAGTATCACACTCTGCATAAAATTTTACAAATTTTTCTCACCAATTTCAATCTTCACATTCACATATCTATGAGTTTAACACCACAAATTCTCTACTCTATTTTCATGTTGTTCTCGAGGTGAGTACCAAGATTCTGTATTTTCCTCGTCACCATTTGGGTTGGATATAAGTCCCAGAGCTTTCTTTTCTAACGTTACCGATATATTTTCCTACCACCCCTTGTAGATGTGAGTCCCAGCGCTTTTCTCTTCAACTTAGCAGATATTTTCCTCGTCACAATTTGGATTGGAGATAAGTCACAGAGCTTTCCTTCCTAGCGTGACGGATATATTTTCTCGCTACCCCTTAGGTCAAATGTGATTTCCTTCCCAACATAGTGATATGTTTTCAATCAGTTTTTGAGTTGGATGTGAGTCATCAAGCTTTCCTTCTCAATCTGGTCTTTCTACCACCTCTTAGGTTGGATGTGAGTCATCTAGCTTTCCTCCCTAATGTGGCACAAATCTTTGAGATAGGTTTAATACCACCTTAAATGGAGTAAGACATCCAATTCTCTACCAAAATCTTTGAGATCAGTTTAAGACCGCCTTAAATGGAGTAAGGCATCTGATTCTCTACCCAAATCTTCGAGATAGGTTTAAGACCACCTTGAATGGAGTAAGACATCCTATTCTCATTCTTTGAGATTGGTTTAAGACCACCATAAATGGAGTAAGACATCTGATTCTCTACCCAAATCTACGAGATAGGTTTAGGACCACCTTAAATGGAGTAAGGCATCTCATTCTCTGCCTAAATCTTTGAGATAAGCTTAAGACCATCTTAAATGGATTAAGAACATTTTAAATGGATTAATACATCTGATTCTCTACCCAAATCATCGAGATAGGTTTAAGACCACCTTAAGTAGAGTAAGACATCCTATTCTTATTTTTAAAGATCAATTTAAGATCACCTTAAAAGGAGTAAGGCATCTGATTCTCTACACAAATATTCGAGATAGATTTAACACCACCAAAAATAGAGTAAGGCATCCTATTCTCATCTTTCAAAATTGATTTAAAACCACCTTAAATTGAGTAAGGCATCTTATTCTCATCTTTTGAAATCAATTTAAGACCACCTTAAATGAAGTAAGGCATCTAATTCTCTTTCTGGGATTGATACCTAAATTTCAATTCCCATCTCAGGATCAATACTTAAATTTTGATTCACTCCTTTCAAGGTCAGTACCTAAATTGTGAATCTTTTTTTTCAGGTTCAGCACCTAAATTTTGATTCCCATCCTTTGAAACTATTACAATCAAAATCAAAGTTTTCAAACAATCATTTGTAATTTTATTTATCTACTTTACAGCATTTTCTTACCTATATTTATTTACTTTACCAAAAAAACTGTACCAAAATTGAAAATTACAAGACCTGTTTTCAAAACTAAAATAACATATTTTTCAAAACAAAAAAATGCATAACATGTCCTTTTAAATTGACAAGAGTCCCTCGGATGAGGTAACCCATGGTTGCTAACGAGATCTCCTTAGTTTAAAAGAGCTTAACAACTTGTTTAAATTTAATAAATTCAAGAAAAAATAGTTGTACCAGAATGATGAAACCGTGAAATTCTAACCGGTGTCACCTAATTAACTTTAATCCCCCATAATATTTGAACAACAACAAAAATAAAATATTGAAACATACATGGTAAAACATTTTGAACCTTAGACCTGGAGCTGTCATTTCTATGAGGAGCTTGGAGCAAGTTGAAGCGAACTGAGGACATCATTCTCTAACAGTAAGTGGATCTACAACAATAATCTTTGTTTAGAATTAAATAATATGCGATATAACTTTGAGATAGCTCGTCTAGTACGACATAAACCCTCACCTTATCTTTAGGTTTTTGAATAATCTTATCGAGCAATTTAAGCCCTGACTTGCCTTAGACTTTGAGGTTGTCATTTGTTACAACATAAATCCTTCTATCTCTCAGGCTATTTGTATGATTGCATCATGCAATTGTATGCCCTAATAAATGAAATTGGCGGGATGAAATATTTGTTGACCTCACTTTTGGTTGAGGTCTAGTTTCCTCCTTAGTAGCCTAGGGTCTAGCCATAGGACTTTCCTGTTGACTATTCCTAAAGGACTAGAAAAGGAACCCTCACCATTAGAAATTCTAAACTCTTCTTTGCTCAACTTGAAGTTCCACATGTTGGTCCTAACCTCTAGTACTTAGTAGGTGGGGTCAATATGAGGGAGCTCAAGGAGAGTCCCCATAGAATGCTCAAGCCTTGGGACTAACAATGGGTGACTGGTCTTGGTTAGGCTAGTTTGCACACACTACACTTTCTCACATACCCCAAACCTTAAGAACGCTTGCACTTAATTTGGTCTCTTGACTCCTTTTGGAAAGCTCATGTGGGTGGACCCAAACCCTTAGCCCTTGGCTAAGAAGGTTAAGACCAACATATTGAACATCCAATTTGAATCCTCATATGGCTCCAATTAGTTTGACATCATTTCATGGCTTACTTGCCCGTCCTAACTCAAACTTTCATCAAAATTACCAAAATACCCCTACAACCCAATTTTTTGCCAAACTTCCCAAAATTGCCCAAAACACCCACATTTTTCAAAAACATTCATTAAAAACCATTCCCCACTACCCAAATTGACCAAAATCACAAAGTTCCCAAAGTACCCCAAAATTGCCAAAAATTGCCAAAATGCCCCTCATGACTCAAAAAATTCCAAAAACTCAAAAAATTTCAAAAGCATCCCAAATATTCCCAATTTCAATTTTAAACCATCACATTGACCCAATTTGAGCAATTTGGGTAGTGGTTGGTAGCGCCAAATGGCAGAGTGTCGCGTGTATTTTTGCAGTCGCCGCGGGTTGAGCTGGACAAGTAGATAAATAGGTCTTTTTCTGATTTGTTTAAATGACTAAAACATCAAAAATTCATATCTTGTTGTAGAAAATTAACAAAAATAAAATAAAAATATCCTCATCCTCAGTGAACAGAGGAGAACCATGTGGAAATAGTTCAATGTCTTTTTAATGCATGTGTAATTTTTAATTAATTAAATAGTGTATTTCTTATTTTGATTCTCCATTTGCATAGAAATTTCACCATGAATTGATTTTGGGGGCTTTTGATCTCTCTATCAAGAGGGATCTATCCTGATTTTTCCAAGGTCAGGGGGAGTCTCTAAGTAGAGATCTCTATTTTTCAAGCATATCATGTTTGTTTTAGTACAATAAATATATCACATAAAATATTCATTAAAAAATACAAAACTTATTTTGGTTGGTTTATTGTGGTTAGATGACCCTATGAAAAATATAAACTTTGTTTAACTCATTAAAAATAACCCTAATTTTCATTAAACCCTAAAAATAAAATGTAATTAAATTGGACAAGTTATACAAATAAATAGCATAAAAATTATTCTCTACTATGATTTAATATCAGAGGGGCTCTTCATAAGAATTTCAAGTCAATTGGAATTAATTTGACCACTAAAATGGAGTAATTAAGTCAAAATTATATTTTTGGCACTAAAATAATTATAATAATTAAAATACAACTCAAAAAATCACCAAATTAGTTTTGGGAGCTCCTTATGACCAGAGGAATCTAAAAAAATAAAAGTGGAATTAAAATAAATATTTCATTTTTAAGCCATTTTTAAATATTTAAATAAATAAATATTAATTAAAAGTCATTAAAATTTTAAAATTGTAAAAACACATTAAAATGTCACATTTGGCTTCCTAATCACTTGGTATCAATTAAAATAAATTTTATAATTTTCTAAGTCAAGATATTAATTTTTAAAGGCTTAAAATGAATTTTCTTTAGTTTTCCATTGAAATAATTTTAATAACTAAAATATAAACCATAAGAATATGAAATTTATTTCTCTAGGTTTGATATACTCAAAAAGATTTAAGAAAAAATATAAAATTTAATTTTCCAATTAAATAATATTTTATATTTAATTATTACTCAAAACAAACAAATAATTCTAGTAATTACAGTAAACATCTAAAATACATGGAAATTAGCTCAAGTAGTCCTCTAACTGAGGTGAACTTCTAGTAATTTTTTTAAGGACAAAGGTCTAGTTTGGTTGAGTTATTGAATTTCATTAAAAATCCTTTTTTTGCATTTAAATAATTATAAAATTAAATAAATTTATAAAAAAAACATAATTTATCCTCTGATGTTTTTATCCCATGAGTGGGGTAGCATAAGAATTTTAAAGTCATGTGTGTTTAAGTTAATAAATTATGGGGTGTTAAGGCCCTAAGGGCGAAATGGTAATTTTGGAATTTAAGTCTTAATTAATATTTTGGCTTAACCAAAGGGTAAATGGGTAATAAATGATCTTAATTGATATATCTTGATGATTGAAAGATGAAAGAGATAAATGGTAGCAATCAATCTCACTCTGTTCTTATTAAGGATAAATTTGTAATTTCTTAAATTGATGAAATTTGGAATATCAATTAAATATAAAGATGTTGAGGTTGGGGTTTGACTTTGAAATATCATAACCCACAAATTTAAAATGCCAATTAATGTTTTTAACTAGTCAACGGTTAAAAATATAAATATTTAAATTTGCCTAAAAATTACAAATTTACCCATTAAGTTTTACGTGTTTAGTAGTAAACTAGGATTAATCAAAATTTGTCGAATGAGGTTTAGAAAATTACCTATAATTAATTTGAAACTTTTTTAAAATACTACAAGCCCATCTTTGAAAATCAAACTGGCTCAATCCCTTAATTAAGCCAAATTGCCCCTAAGGGTCATTACCCGTATAATTCGTGAGTGAAACATTAAGTGATAATTACCCCACTTAAAGTGATAATCAAAACATCAAGGTTCATTGAACATATGGGTGTGAATTGGGTGAACCATATAACAAACATAATAAGTCTGAAATGAACTTGAGACGATTCGAGGAACTATGAAATGTCTAGGGTATTACCCAGGACCTTTTCATGATCCTTTAGGAATCTCGGAGGACACTTGGACATATTATGATTTATTTGATGGGATCATCCCCATAGAAGAATAAACTGGACCTACCAAGGTATGACATAGGATCTAGTAGACACACCTTATATCGTACTCTCGGCTTTCCCAAGCATGTTTTAATTCCTGCAAAATTATATATATGCTTTGCAAGTATTGACCTTTCAGGTGGAGAAACGGGAAGAATCGATAGGTATGCTTTTAAGTTATTGCATTGCACTTTACTGTTATTTACCCTTTTGTGCCTCTCATTTCATACTCATAAATTTGCATGTTAAATAACAAAGGTCATCCTGCATGTCAAAACTGAAACTCTTAGATTAGCCACAAAACTGAAACCAAAATAAAAATTAAGAATTCAAAACAAGATAAAATTCACCACCGCAACAGTCAAAATATAAGACTACTCAAAAATTTAATCACAAACAAAAAAACAAAACAAAAATTTTAACTAAAGTAAAATGTCTCTATCGGATGATCGGGAGTCTCTCGGAGAATGTAACCTGAGATTTTTCATGGTCTAAATGAAAGCATCAAGTTGAGTTTAATAAATTCATTTGGACTAAGTGAATCCGAAGAAAATAGTGGTGCCAGAACAAGGGAATTGTGGAATTCTTCGGTGTCGCTCTAATCAACTTCAACATCCCCCATGATATTTAAATAACCATAACCTTAGGAGACATTTGATTCGATATCCAGACTTGAAACATTATAAAACTTAAACTTGCTATGACAAGGGAGCTTGGAGCTAACTATGCGGATGACTTTCCACAATAGCAAGTATATCTACAATAGCATATCTTTTCTTAGAACTAAACAACAAGCCATAGGATTTTGAGGTTGTCCGCCTAGTGCGACATAAATCCTCAAATTATTTTAGGGCTTTTTATAGCCCTGCTATACAATATAAGCCCTAACTCATTTTAGGATTCTAGGTTGTCGTTCGTGAAGATCTAAATCCTCACATTCTCCAAGTTATTTGTGTGATCGTTTCACACGAATGTGAGCCCTACTTAATAAAATTGGCAGGATGACACACATAATTTCTTCTTGAAACTGAAGCTGAACCTTAGGATAGTTTGGGAAGTCACCGAGGTTCTCCTCAGGATCTATGACATCTCATAGTTCTTTTTTTCTTTGGAATCAAAAGATAAAATGTTCCAAATTTGAGTCATTCCCCTTTCACACCTCTTTGTCTGATCTCTTTGAAAGCCCTATCCTTTGAAATACTTGAAGATATTATCTCTTGATTTTTATTGAGAGTTTTTCTAGATGACTTCACTTATCTAAGATGTGATTAACTATAAGAGCTTGCCTTTATTGGAAACTTTAACGAACCCAGCTTAATATAAACACTATTGAATTTTTCATATTAAATATGGGAACTTGTCGGGTTATAATAAAATGGTTTCGCAGACCAAACGGATGTCATATGACCAAAGGAAAATATGTTGAGATTTTCATACCTATTTACACTGTTTTTGATGATATTGCACTTTAAAAAAGGGTTATTTTGATGTTTTGTTGCAGGCATGATGAATTATGGTCCTTGGAGCAAAAATATGCAAAAACGATGCAATTTGGAGCAAACACGAGCAAGAAATGAAATTTTGCCTTGTCACCTTTCGATAAGTCTTTCGATGCTTAATCTCTTTTACACTTCTTGCATATTTTTTAATAATATTACACTTTAAAGGAAGGTTGTTTTCATGCTTATTTTGTAGGGTTATCTATTAGGAACACAACGCAACTGAAATGGGGCGAATCAAAGCTAAAATGGAGCCAAACGAAGCAAAACGGTGGAGCTACATAGTCTGCTCGCTGAAGGCGCCAAAACAGCGCGGACAGCGAGATTTACCCGAGAAGACCTAAAAATGACAGAAAAGCTCACCAACGGCGCCCTGGAGCCCGCTGACGGCGCCCGAGACGACTGTGGACCGACTTTTGGCAGTTATGGGCCAAAATTCAACGTATTTGGACGCTTTTTGAAAGGGTTCTTGTGGCAACTCTTCAAACTTCATCCCTACACTTTAAAAGAACAAATTTAGGTTAGAAGAAAGGGATATGTGTGAGAGGAATGTTAGGAAAAGTGTGGAGAAAGTTTAGGGTTCTTAGAATAGGAGTAGAAATGTAGATTTCTACCCTTTTGGAGAGATTGCAGAGGAGATTTTGAGAGAATCTGTAAGGAGATGTTCTAACATTGCATGGATCAGCGAGAGATTTTGTGGGAGAGATTTTCTTCTTTCTTTCAAAGGGAAAAAGCTAAGTATTGTGTTCTTTATTATCTTATAATTTTATAAACACTTATCTAGTGGATTTGCTTTGATGAAATGAAGTTTTTCGTTGTGTTTTCTTCGTGCTTTGTGATGTGTTTTTCTTTCTCTCTTTTTGTTTGGAAATAATGGTATGAGAAGATTATGCCATTGTTTTCATTTTACTTTTCTTTTGTAATGAGTAGAATTCATGTTTAGGATTTTGTGATGCATGTTAGAAGCGGATTTAATGTATTTCTTTCAAGGAATTAAGTGCAAATAAATTAGAAAATATACATTATTGGATTATAGAATTGATGATTTTAGGGTGACAGACTAAAATCCACAATTCGGTCCTATTGTTTGAGTACTGAAACAGAGATGTTAGCCCTACAGAGATGTTAGCCCTCAGGGATGTTAGCCCTCAGGCGAGAGGAACATGGGAGCTCCGAAGTGAGAGCTGATATCCTCCCAGCCTAGGCACGAATTCAGCGAACAAGCATAGGATTAGCCAATGTTCTTTATGCCTGGACCAAAGGGAAATAGGATTGCTCCGATTAGCCAATGTTCTTTATGCCTGGACCAAAGGGTAATAGGATTGCTCCTATTTGGCAACTACAATATTTAATGCATCTTATTCCTTTACATTATCCAATTCATTACATAAGAATAGTAGTTTTTAATATCTCAAAATTCTCCAAACCAATTCATCCAAAAAGGGTTATCTTTAGAATTAATAATTGCATTTAATTATAGTTACTATCTTTATATTTAACACTTGCATTTAGGAGTATTTGCTAGAAAAAACATCATTTTAATCGATATTTCAAACTAATGACTAACTGTAGTAGATTAGAATTTGACTAAGAACCTCTTACCTCGCTTCCCTGTGGGATCGATAAACGGGACTCCA
Organism: Phalaenopsis equestris; assembly: GCF_001263595.1. Taxonomy (NCBI): domain Eukaryota; kingdom Viridiplantae; phylum Streptophyta; class Magnoliopsida; order Asparagales; family Orchidaceae; genus Phalaenopsis; species Phalaenopsis equestris. Next base: position 213,597 of record NW_018165538.1, read on the forward strand.
CTAGAGCCATGTATTACTTGAGCGATACGTATACTTGCGTTTGAAATTGTGACTTTACAAAATCATTATAAATATATAAATATGGGTTCATAAATTCTTGCATATTAAAGTCGCATCAAGTTTTTGGCACCGTTGATGGGGATTTAAATCTTCTCGTAGTGGTGTCAAATTCGTGTATTTTTAGGCATATAAAAAGTCGCTGTCCAGAACTAGTTGACGGGGATTTAAACCTTCTAGCAGTGATATCAAATTCTTGTTTTTTAAGCATATATAAATTCGTTGTCATCATACATTTCTTAGTTTATTTGATTGAGCCTCACTATTAAGTCATGTGTTTATCTTTCGAGATAAACACGTAGCTTTAGGTGTAGTGTTTTTTATTTAAACTACGAAAGATATGAGATCAGTTTGAACTAATATTTTTCTAAACTATATATATATATATATATATTAAATACCCCTCTATAACGCGGGCGACAGGATTCCGATTCGGGCGACCGACAGCTTTAACAGGACTCCTAAAATGGTGCCAAAAATATTTAATAATATTTCCTCAAAATTGAAGCTAATTTATAGGATAACTTGGAAAGTCACTGAGGTTCTCTTCAGAATTTACGCCAACCCCTAGTTTTCTCCCCTTGAATTCCATAATGAATGTTCCAAACATGACCTTTTCCCATTTAAAACTCCTTGATGCGACTATGAAAGTCATAAAATTTGAAATTCTCGAAGACAATATTTTTTGATCTAAATTAAGAGTTTTCTTATGTGGCTTTGGTTATTTATGATGTAATTAACTATAAGGGTTTGCTCTTATAGGAAACATTAGAACTCAGCTTAATATAAACCCTACATAGTCTTTCATGTTATATAGAAGAAATTTTTCGGTCAACATAAAGGGTTTCACAAGACTAAATCAGATGTCATAAATTCTTTAGTTTATTTAATGGAGCCTCATTAGTAAGTAATGTATCTATTCCTTAGGATAGATACATCGCTTGGGATGTTGTGCTCGTTTATCTAAACTATCATCTATGTGGGATCGATTTGTCTCATATTTTTAAAATAAAATATTATTTTGCAAAACTATATATGTATTAAATTAAATATATTTTCTTAATTTGGCGACTGACACACACCATATAATTTTTCACCTGATATGTGTATGCACGTGCTATTCTTATTTTTGCCAATGAACATACTAAGTCCACATGCCCAAAAAGTGAAATTGATGTCTACTTACTACCCCTAATAGATGAACTTAAAATATTGTGAGAAACAAGTGTGTCGACTTATGATATAACTGCAAAATAGAATTTTCTGCTTAAAGCTACTCTTCTATGGATGTTTAGTGATTTCACGACATAAGCAATGTTATCCGGTTATAGCACAGCTGGGAAATTGCCTTTTCCTTATTGCATGAATATGTCCAAGCCATTCACCTTGAACCATATAAACCCTATCTAGTCTTTCATATTATATAGGAGAAATTTTTTCTGTCAAGATAATTGGTTTCACATACTAAAATGGATGTCATAAATTCTGTAGTTTATTTAATTGAGTCTTATTAGTAAGTAATGTGTTTATTCCTCGAGATAGATGCATCGCTTGGGATGTTGTGCTCGTTTATCTAAACTATCGTCTATGTGGGATCAATTTGCCTCATATTTTCAAAATGAAATATTATTTTTCAAAACTATATATGTATTAAATTAAATATATTTTCTCAATTTGGCAACCGACACACCATATAATTTTCCACCTGATATGTGTATGCACGTGTTATTCTTGTTTTTGACAATGAACATACTAGGTCCACACGCCCAAAAGGTAAAATTGATGTCTACTTACTGCCCCTTATAGATGAGCTTCAAATATTGTGAGAACAGGTATGTCGACTTATGATATAACTACAAAATAGAATTTTCAGCTTAAAGCTACTCTTCTATGGATGTTTAGTGATTTCACAACATAAGCAATGTTATTCGGTTAACGCACAGCTGGGAAATTGCCTTTTCCTTTATTGCATGAATATGTCCAAGGCATTCAATTTGAACCATATAAGAAAACATTCACAATTCAATTACTATCAATGGTTTCTATCCTGCAATCAATCATTCAGAAGAAATAAAGATGCATTTTTTCAAAAATATAGTTGAAAGATCAAGTCCACCGCAAGGATATCTGAAGATGATTTATTGTAGATGATTAGTAAAGTGTCAAAGATCACTGAGAGACCTGAAATAGCTTCAAAACTTCTTCTAGATTTTGGTTGTACACAAAACTTGATGAAGTAGGGTATTTTATGGTATCTTCTATACTAGAAAAAACTCATAAAACAAACTCTCAATGTCATGCATATTGAGAAGTTTTTTTTTATAATATCTTCAATATTGTGTTGGATTTCAAAGGTAAAACAAAAGATAATATCAAAGCAAAATTGGACCTGAAAGAGTATTTGTAAAATTGTTGCTTTGTTTGATAATATCATACAAAAAGACGAGCAATATCTAAAATATTGTCATTTTGTTGCCATGTTTACTCAAAGCTTTGTGGTTGTGAATTTGTATTATTCATACAATTTGATTTTTATTTAATATGATATAATTTTATTCAACTTGGGTTAATCAAAGTGCGTATATGTCATAATATATTGTATATTTATTGCAAATTGTGATGTTATAACCCTTGATCATTAAGCTTAAATATTCATTTGTTGTCTGAATGAGCTATTCAACTAATGCATAGATATTGATGCGAAGTTTTTGTTTATTCAAAAGTGATGTGAAAGTTTGTGCCTACAACTTTCTAGGATTCGGATGCTTAAATTAGAAAGTGTCCTTGAGCTTGGCCTTGTGTCCTTGAGCTTGTATGCCTTGTAGTCAATGATACCAACGTGAACTTTTAGCCAGATAGTTGATTGAATATTTTTTACTTATATTACATTTATTCATTGCACTATTTTTTATTGTAACATGTGTGTAAAAATAATCAAAATAAAATAATTATGCTAAGAAGTTATACATAATTGCAGCACTTATAAGCTCTGCAACATTCGTAAGTTTGAAGTGTTTTTAATGTGTTTTACTAGCATCTTTACGTGTTGATAGCTATTGAAGCATCACAGTGGTACAACATTCATAAATATGAAGTGTTTTTTGTAGGACTTAGAAGTGCTAATACTTCTAAAACTTTGCAGTGCTTTAAGTGCTTTCACGGACACCACTATGAAAACCCCTCCACATCGTTTGCAAAAGTGCAGTTACACCAAGTAACAGCAGTATGTTTGCAGCGCTTTTAGAAGCACTGCAGATAAAGTAACATATTTTATAAGAACTACTAAAACCTGTAAATTGTGCTGTTCAATTTTTTTTTACTGTATATAAATACATAAAAATTGTAGTGTGTAAATGATAATAATGTGGCAAAAAGTTTGGTCACATAGTTCACATAATACAATGTTAAAACGTAGCAGACTGACTTAAAGTCTCGTGACAATATACGCACATGCAAAATAAGTGGGAGCCTAGGGCCAGAACTAAAAGTTTAAAAGTCTCTTAATTTTAAAAGAAAAATGGTCTCGAATGATAGTAACCCCCTTTCTTTTCTTAAACTTATAAAGTGCCCCAAAATTTTCTCGCTACTGCTAATGAAGTGGTGCCCACTCTAACCCTAATCAACAAAATTAACATCAAATTAATCAAACACAAACACAATCTTTACGACAGAAGCTTAAATCATTTCAATTATCCTTAAAATAATTGAAGTTGACACCCCAACAAAAATTTCATTATTGATTTCTATAAGAACCTTAGTGCCATTTGTGACCATTTATATATTTTGTTTACATCACAAATAATTATTTCAAAATAAAGAAAAAATTATATAATAGCTATCAAAATTTTTTTAATAACAATTTATTTCTGGAATAAAAGTCACCACATTTCTTTACTTGGCGTATATTCTCTCCATTATTAATGTTGGGGTGCTTAGTCAACAAAATTGTCATGCAAAGCATATATCCTTTTAATTGCCACTAAAATAATTAAAATTGTCATCTTCAGTGGATACTCATTAATGATTTCGAATTTTAAGAAGAAATTCCCTTTTTTATTTATATTTTAATTTGAAAGAAAAACTTTTAGACAAAAAAAAAATTTATTAAAAGCTTAGAGCCATTATGAGAACTTTTTTTTGTTTTTTATCTAAATTTTATTTATAATTTAGCTTAAAACAATATATGTATCTAAATAAGATATATTTACTTTTTGAAGCATAACATTTGTGAAAACATTCACCTACACTTTGAAAATTAATTAAAATTATGCAGAAACAAATTTTGAAAACCAAAAACTAATAAAAAAAAGAATAAAACACAAATCTGATCCCCAATTTAAATTATAACACCACCCCCTAAAAGAAAAAAAAAAAAGATAGCTTTATAAGGTGCCGAGTTTCGAAAATGAAAAACTAATGGGTGGCGAAAAGAAAGAATCCATACTAACCTATATAATGATATATTATCTAAAAATAGAGGTTGATAATGTTGAGTTAATCTAGTTGTCTCTAGAAATTATTTATGTTTTTTTGCACATTTTTCATGTGGATTAGGCGGTTATGAAAACCGTTAAGTGGATAGTTAGTTTTTATTTTCAGAAAAATGTGATGTGTAGTTATTGTTCGGTTATAATTTGTATTTTCTTATATATAGAAAACCAGAAAATGTAATGGGTGTTAAGTACTAAAAAATTCTTTCATTTTTGTTGGCGTTTAAAGTTTGGCTTTGAAAACCTACATTTGGTATCAGAGCGAAGTTGTCAAAGAAATGACCGGAAATGATGGAGATTCATCTAAGACACTTGTTGTCATCAAACCAACGACAAGAGGAGCCTCAATCCCGATCCAATTTCCAATTTTAAATGAAACGAACTACAACATATGGGCTGTCAAGATGAAGATAATCTTGCTTTCACTAGGAGTATGGTCAGTGATTGAAGGTGACGAAAAAGACGATGACAAAGATCAAGGCGCCATGGTAGTCATTTCTCAAGCCGTGTCGGATGACGTGATGATGGCAATCGCGGAGAAAGAGATGACAAAGGAGGCTTGGGACGCACTCAGGGAGATACGAGTCGGTGAAGATCGTGTTAAGAAGGCACGCGTACAGGTGTTGAAACGACAACTGAACAAGTTACACATGGAGGATTCAGAGACAATAAACGAATTTTCCATGAAGCTTACCATGCTGGTGGGTGAGATCCGCTCACTGGGCACGAAGTTTGACGACAGCGAAGTTATTGAAAAATTGTTCAGTGCAGTTCCAGATAGATTTCTCCAAATTATTGGAACAATTGAGCAATTTGACGATACTGAGAAGATGCCGGTATCGGAGGCGATAGGTCGTCTCAAGACCTTCGAGGAAGGGCTTAAAGGGCGACTGCACTCAAAGGGTAGTGGAGAACAGTTACTCCTTACCCTGGCCGAGTGGGAGGCAAGAATCCCAAAGGCAAAGAAAGATGAAGGTTCCAACAACAACAAAAAAGGAGGACGTCACGGCAGAGGACGTGGTCGTGGGCGTGGATATAGTGGAGGTCGAGGTGAAGACCGAAAGCCACGTAACTTCGACAAATCTAAGGTTAAGTGTTTCAATTGTAATGAATATGATCATTTTGCAAAAGAGTGTCCCAAACCAAACCGAAGAGAAAAAGAAAACCTTGTTACAGCGCAAACCGAAATGGACCAGCATTGTTGATGACAGAAACTTGTGTCTCAGCCACGCAATACAGAACGAGCAGGTGTTATAACATTAAACAAGGTGGTGTCAAAGTTTAAAAACACCCGAGAGAAGGCTTGGTATTTAGATACCGGTGCAAGTAACCACATGGCCGGTTGTATCGAAAAATTTGCTGAAATTGACACGACAATTTGACGGTCGGTCAAATTTGGGGATGGCTCGACTGTAGAAATCCAAGGAAGAGACTGTAG
>NW_018165538.1:219608-262551 GCF_001263595.1 Phalaenopsis equestris
GTTAGAGGTTTGGTTTTGTTTGAAGGCTTCACAGGTGAACATCGAATACTTACTAATGTTTACTACATCCCGGTGTTGAAGAGCAACATAATAAGTCTTGGGCAGTTAGATGAAAACGGATGCAAAGTTGAGGTTGAAGGAGGTGTTATGACTATTTTGGACAGATCACAAAGGCTACTAGCAAAAGTGAATAGGTCAAGCAACTAGTTATATATGTTTAACATAGCACCAGCTCCCCCCGAATGTCTTCTGGCTAAGAGCAAAGAAGAAGCATGGTGATGGCATGCAAGATATGGGCATGTGAATTTTCATGCTTTGAAGTTTCTAAGTCAGAAAAAGATGGTGCACGACTTGCCCAAAATCGAGCATGAGGACCGCATCTGTGATGGTTGTTTGATTGGAAAACAACACTGAAATCCTTTTCCAGTAGTGGCAAAATTCCGAGCAGAATCACCTCTTGAACTGTGGCATGGAGATTTGTGCGGCCCAATTACCCCTGCTACTCAAGGAGGGAGGCGATATTTCTTATTGTTGGTTGACGATTGTATAAGATTTATGTGGCAGGTGTCGATCCAAGACAAAGATGAAGCATTTGAGGCATTTAAGAAGGTCAAAACTGCAGCCGAAATGGAGAAAAACAGTAAGCTGAAAGCTTTGCACACGAATCGTGGCAGCAAATTTATCTCAAATGAGTTCAAGACTTACTGTGAGCTGTTGGGAATTAAGCGTTATCTCACGGCGCCACGCCTTATTCTCCTCATCAGAACGGAGTTGTTGAACGAAGAAATCAAATGGTGGTAGGCATGGCAAGGAGCTTGTTGAAAAGTATGGAAGCCCCGATCAAATTTTGGGGAGAAGCGGTATCAACTGCCGTATATATCTTAAATAGAGCACCAACAAAGAGCGTCGTCGGCAAAACACCCTATGAAGCATATTATGACCGCAAGCCAAGTGTCGATCATTTTCGTATTCTCGGTTGTCTTGCATATGTAAAAGTAGTTACACCGCATCTTCCGAAGTTAGCTGATCGTAGCAAGCAAAAGGTGTTCATTGGTTATGATATGAACACGAAAGGCTATCGAATGTTTGATCCAGTGACAAGACGAGTTGTGGTGACACGAGATGCAGTATTCGAGGAGAAGAAGAAGTGGGAGTGGAGTAAATCTCCAGTAACGGCTACAGGATCAGCAGGGAAAACTCTTACAACACATTATTTTACCATAGCAGGCGCATCTGATACGACAAATCAAGAAGATAAAGAGACGGTCAACGGTTCTGGTATTGATATCAGAAATTCTGGTATTGATTTCCCACAACCGACATGGGAACAAACTGATAACCAATACCAACATGCTTCACCAGTGATGAACATGAGATCCAGAACATCTGTTTCAGATACTGATTCATTGACACCACACACTCCAGATACAACTTTTGATGCTCTTGATGGTTCGGCCTCGACAGAAGTAGTGCAGCCCACAAAATCTGATGAGAGTTCATTAGAAGGACCACGGAGTAAGAGTGACATCAAAAGAATTTACGAGTAAACATTCCCAATAGAACTAGAGTATTCGGGATTGTGTTTGCTAGAAGAAGAGGATCCATCAACTCTCGAAGAAGCTAAGGAAGACACGATGTGGAGAAAAGCAATGGAGGAGGAAATTTCTTCCATTCGAAGGAATGAAACCTGGAAGCTCGTCCCATTACCCGAAGGCCACAAACCTATAGGTCAAATGGGTTTACAAGCTAAAGAAGGACACTCAAGGCAGAATTGTGAAGCACAAGGTGAGATTAGTGGCAAAGGGGTACGTTCAACAACAAGGCATAGACTTTGATGAAATTTTCGCCCCTGTTGTTCGGCTAGAGACAGTACGTTTGCTGCTCTATTGCGGCACATGAAGGATGGGAGGTTCATCATATGGATGGGAAGTCAGCCTTCCTCAACGGTGATTTGGAAGAGGAAATGTATGTCACTCAACCGCCAGAATTTTAAATTAAGGGAGAAGAGCACAATGTGTTAAAACTGCACAAAGCATTGTACGGTTTGCGACAAGCACCTACAGCCTGAAACTCAAAAGTGGACAAATCATTGAGGACACTCGATTTTGAGAGGTGTTCTTTAGAGCATGTTGTGTACATGAGAAATCAAGGTAAAAGGATTTTAATTGTTGGAGTCTACGTGGATGATTTAATCATCACTGGAGAGTGTATTCAAGACAGACAAGTTCAAATCACAGATGAAGAAATTGTTTAGCATGAGTGACCTTGGGTTACTAAGCTACTATTTGGGAATTGAAGTACTTCTCAAAGGATTACACTTAATCAGTCGGCATATGCAAGAAAGATTTTAGACAAATGTGGCATGAAAGATTGCAACCCTTCGCAAATTACGATGGAACCTCGTCTAAAACTAAGTAAGGAAAACACAAGTCCACATGTAGAAACAACTTTATGCCGAAGTATTGTTGGCAGTTTAAGATATCTACTGCACACACGCCCGGATTTGACATTCTCTGTTGGCATGGTGAGTAGATACATGGAAAGGCCCTGGAAGGAGTACATGACCGCAGTGAAGCATATATTACGGTACGTGAAAGGAACTTTAAATCTTGGTTGTGTTTATGAGAAGAAAGGAAGCGTAGAGCTGATCGGTTACTCAGATAGCGATCTAGCTGGTGATACTAGTGATAGGAAAAGTACCTCAGGTTTAAAATTTTTCCTTGGGTCAAGTCCTATTAGTTGATGTTCACAAAAACAGAAAGTTATTGCATTATCTTCCTGTGAAGCAGAGTACATCACTGCATGTGCAGCAGCGTGTCAAGGAGTGTGGCTGGGACGACTATTGGCAGATTTGTTAAAAACTGAAGTTAAGAAAGTAGTTCTGAAGATTGATAATCATGATAATAGTTCTGAAGATTGATAATCAGTCTGCAATTGCATTAAGCAAGAATTCAATTTATCATGAGAGGAGCAAACTATCGATACCCGATTCCACTACATTAGAGATTGTGTTGAATCTAGAATGATTGAAATTCAACATATTTGCACAGAAGATCAGCATACTGATATTCTGACAAAGTCACTTGTAAGATTGAAGTTCTTGGAGATGTGGAAAAAAATTGGTGTGCAAATTACAGTGAAGGACAACAAGCTTAAGGAGGAGATTGTTGAGTTAATCTAATTGTCTCTAAAAATTATTTATTTTTTTGCACATTTTCATGTGGATAAGGCGGTTATGAAAATCTTTAAGTGGTTAGTTTTTATTTTCAAAAAAATGTGATGTGCAGTTATTGTTCGGTTATAATTTATATTTGCTTATATATAGAAAACCAGAAAATGTAATGGGTGTTTTGGCGTTTAACCTACAAATGATTCCTATAAGAAAATTCCTATTAAAGAAGCTAATAGTATGATTGTAGTCAAACTCCACCTTTAATTAAATGAGAAACCTAAAAGCATAAGAAAATTTTATACATATACAACAACAATGGACAACTCCCTTTGTCACTACAATGAGCTTTATGTGACAGCGAATATTTATTTACCATAATCATAATTAGCAACACAAAACTACCATGTAAAATCACTGGAGCAAAGTCTTACAACAGAAACCATAACCATGTCGTTACAACGGCATTCAAAATAATGAAGTTTTTACCAAAGTACACAGCCGAGAAAGCCCCTTTAAGGTAATTAAGCAAACCACTGGAGTTCAAATTCTACAATATTCATATACCCTGCAAAGCATATATCAAAGTAGAGGGGTACAGTCAATCGCAAATGGATTACCACCTGCAAAACCACCGTCCATGAAATAATGTGGATGAGAAGCATCCATTACAACAAACTGCATCTCCTCCGATGGCTTCCAATGCCTCTTTCGCTGGTTGATGAACCAGTTGTTTATCTGCTTTTGATCAAGGCCAGTGGACTCCGCAAGCGCCACCTTCTGAGATTCCTGCAGTTATTACAAGCTCAAGCAAAAGAAACTTTTGGAGCGGATAGTAAACTCATGCTACAATAAATTTTTAAGTATAATCTAAAATAAAATATTATTAAACATTACTTTTTAATTTACTTATTCGTTTTTTTTAATTACCACAAAAATAATTAATAAATGTGAGAATTGTTGGTGTACATGATAGATTGAACAATAATTTTAAAAAGGAAGACTTCACTCAATTCCTATGCATTTACAAATCTAACACCCAAACTTTGATTTTTATTATGAGCCACCTTTTACCTATGAATGAAAGTGTTTCAAATATTAATTAGGTAAAATGTTGTTTTTGATGAGATATGGAAGATTTGGGTTGTTAAATATGTTAATGAATTGGGTGGCATGCATGTAAATAGCATCAATTATTTTAACAAATGTAACAAATGCCATCAACATTCAATCTTTTGAAACAAGATGGTGAAATAAAAGTAACTTTCACTCCGTAAAAACAAATGTAATCCTTAATCAGATTATTTAAAAAATTATAATTAAGTTGAAAAATTCACTTCATTTGAGGACTTTATTTGGATGAAAAAATTACCAAATTTTCCCAAAAAGAATACTTCAACAAAATTATCCAACAAGTAATGGTCTTAGAAGAGATGCATACTGAAGGATACGGCCATTTGTAGTGCCGAGCCCACCAATCAAGCAGTTGTTGCCTGGCTTCTTTCGGGAGCTTTCCCTTCTTTCTCTTCTTAAGAAATTCTTGCTTCAGACTTCCAAGGTAACCACTGTATTTGCGAAGGAGCTGACCTTTGAGCTCGCGATCTCCAGCTTCAGGGTTGACGAAGTTATCGCACAACTCAATGTCATCCTCTGACGAACCGTTTTTCTCAAGCTCACCACCCACTGGGTTTTGGAATGCATTATGTAGACATAAGCCATTCAACGGAATATGAGAACATTTAAGAGAATACTTTCTAAAAAATAAACATGAGATTATATATTTTGATAAGAGAAAAAATGGTATACCTAATGTGTTAATACTAGAATAATTAGAATCCTACAAGCAACAAACATGCATACTTGATTTCGTACTTTTACAACTACAAATAATGCTTAACAAAAGCATGACTATCAATACATACCAAATATTGTTTTTTAAAATGTAATAAAATGTATTGACTAAAATATTTTTCTATCATAGTTCAAAAAAAAAGAATCATAAACAATTGGTATTGAATTACTCGCAAAAAATGTATGGCAATAAATAAGTATTAATAGAAATGATCACACTTGAACTAGAAGAAGCTCATTATTTGAAAGAAGACACTAAAAACATCCATGACGATAAAGAAAAGAGCCTTTTTTCTTTCAAGAAAAATACAGTACAAAAATTAAACTTTTTAAAAAAAGCCATGATATATAAACCAAACAGTTCCAACATCACAAAGAAACGCATGTCTCAAAATTATATGCATCATCATAACATCAATTATATTCATTGCAATGATTATAGGGAAACTTACATCCATACCAAACAATTCTTATGCATTTACATATCCAGCACCATAAGTTTGTTATTTACATTTATAACACCTTGGTGGCATAAAACTAATCATGAAGAGATTTGAATGCAAATTATGGAAATATTATATTTTAAATGTTAGATAAGTAAATATGTAAGAATTATGGGATATGTATTTAAATTTCACTTTAAGAAATTGAAACCTTCAAATAATGGTGAACAATAGCACAATAAAATTGTATTTTCCAATGCTTATATTTTTGTATGAGGTAGATATGCATTTTAAGGACAAGGAAACAAGAACATTTTAAACAAAACAAGAGCAACATAACCATTTGTTTTAAACAGAATAATTATTAATTACTGAAATGACAATTACATAAAAAGTCGAGAAGCAAATAAATTTTTTTTTCCTAACAATATTCTATTTCTCCCAATTACATACATAATCATAAAATAGAATGGAAAGAGGACATAGTAACATGCTAAGCCTTCAAATGACATTCCAAATCCCCACACTAGGCTGCCTATCTCCATTGAGTAAACGAAGATAACTCGAAAAAAATATCATCATCCGATTTTGAAAAAAATAATAAAAATAGTAAAAATACAAAGCCGATATATCAGGTTGAGATGCAATTATAGCAGATCATGAATAAACTGGAGTCTTTCTTCAGTATTAATAACATCAAGAAAGAGAGATGAGCTAGCAACATTACATTTAAACAACTACATGGTTGTTGGTTTCATGGAATTGAACCTCAAACTGGAGTTTAATGCAGAAATAGAACAATATGACTATCAAAGCACTAATTTTTAAAATAGATTATCTCACAATATTTATAAATATTACCTCAGAAATATCATATATTAATGTGAAACTAAGAGTTTTTTCTTCAACATATGGTTTTACTTGAAAGCCAAAGAAACAATGATGAGAAAAGATATCCACCCAAGTAAGCCCACACTTTAGATTGTTTTAAATTTATTAAGTATCAATCTATTTGTACTTCCTTCAAAAATGCATTCCAACAATATGCCGTTCCACTAAAATTTAAGATATTAGATCCAATCACATTATTCTGAGTATTAAATATTTTATTATTAATAAAAAACTATATCTACATTTTATATAACTGAGTAAGAGAACCAGATAAACTAATAAAACAAATTATAAATGAATTTAATGATATTGAATGCTTCCAAATCAACTGTACATCACAAAAACAAATATATAATGTGATACTAATTTAAAAGTTCACCTTTCTAGACAGTAGTGGAATTAATAAAACTTGCAGCTAAGAAACATTCCAAACACATTTAAAAATATGACAACACAACACATGAGAAGTTGGGTACCACAAAAAATACTTGCCAAAGCAAAAATTGATGACCAAAAATAAGGATATATGGCTAAAAAATTTATTAATTACTTTGTCAATCCACTCCATTCTCAATGAATTGGATTTATAACCAACACAACAAAAAAGAAACTAGGCAGCCCCAAAAGTACACACCAAAGCAAAAATAGACTACTAAAATTAAAATTATATCACTCATAAATTTAATAACTTTGCTAATCTACTCTTTTCTCAATGGCTTGGATTTATAACAAACATCTCTTACTCAATTTTCTTAAAATCCATTCTATTCATCCGCCAATATTTAAAGGTTGAATATTTATGATATTCTTGCACATACATAATCATTTTAATTCAAAGGTTGAATATTTATTTCTCTAGACCATATGAAATTTATTTAACCACCACCTTACCTTCCACACTCACATCCTTAAAATTCATCATCAAATAATTAAAAGAAAAAAAAAACAAAGGATGCAAACTTGTTTCATGCTTTGATGAAAATCACTCACCAAAACACGTCTTTGCTATGAATCCCACTTAAATATGCTGGACACCATGATTTAGTCACACATGCACTTGACTCGCCTTCTAACAATATTTGCTAAAATATCTCCCTCTAATATAGAAACCGGTCATCATTATAAAATGTCAATTAAATACAAACCTTATCATATAAATTGATCATTGACAGGGGATTTAGACCTCCACATCTATCTTTTATCCTCAAAGGAGTTGGAGCCCCCATGAAAATCAAAATACAAAATTTTACTTTAATTAAGCACATAGTCTTCAACAACCTTTAGAAAATTTTAGAAGGTTCTAGAGACAATTTTAAAAAAGTATTTAGAAAAATCTAAAATAAATAATTAATGACTTGTGTAGAAAAGTATTCTAGAAAGTTAATAGTAGTCACATGATTGCAATCCGCTGACACAATCCTAATGGAGCAGTCACTATAATAAATGTGTGATGTATTTGTGTTTTGCAGCAAGAAAAAATAAGAGTGAATTAAAAGTGGCTCTTTCAATGTGTGTTTCCCTTCTTTCATAGCAATCCTCCTATCATAAGCCCTTTATTTCTGATAAAGTTATTCCAGAGCCATAATAAGATCCTCTCTAGAGAGATAGCAAGCAATGGCATGATTACCTTTAAGATTCCAACACCCAATAAGAGCAACTATGACAATTGAAGCATCAAGTTAAAGGCCCTCTTTGGAGCGCAAAATGCATGAATAATGGTAGAAAAAGACTACATAAGGTCAAGGGATGAGTCTAGTTATCCCAAACTCAAAAGAATAGTCTAAGAGATTCGAGGAAGAGAGAAAAAGACAATCTAATCTATCAAGAATTAGATGATGACAATTTTGAAAAGAATTATGATGTGAAGTCGACCAATTAGGTCTCTTATAAAAGAGCAAGGCAAGTCGAGAAGGTTGAAGGAACGTCTCTAAACATAAGGAAGCGAATTTCAAGTCATACATATAAAAGTTGAAAGCATCTCCGACTATTTTACTAGTCTTAAGCAGTTTTCTAATTAACTACAAAAAAAGGGAAAAAGCTAGAAAATGTAAACACAGGAAAGACAACCAGTAGTCGTGGTGTCATATTCGACGAAAGAAAACGAGTTTGGGATCCACATGATGCTTAGTGCAGCATCATTCCATGCTTGAGCATGATAATTGTAGAAACCAAGGATGGAGCAATAGAGGAGCTTACTAGACTAACTACACCTACTTCATGTACTCAAAAAGACCATCTTCGAGTACAAATTCAAGTGAAAGCGTATCACACTTCTAAATACTATAAAAATTTATGAGGTAATCGATAATCAAAACAATCTTATTCTTTTTTACCTTTATTATGATTGTGGATCAGTGAATTTTCAAGAGGTGCAAAGAAGATGAAGGATGACATGATGAAGAAATCATGATGATTGAGAAAAACAATACTTGGTAACTAGTTGCAATATAAGAAGCGCACAAGAAAATTAACCTAAAATGGGTGTACAAAGTTCAGAATATCGTCAAAGGAAAAGTTGAGAATGATAAATAAAGATTGATGACAATAAGATACAACATAATAGCTGACATCAAATGAAGAGATATTTGCTCCTGTTACCCGGCTTGAAACTATTAGGCTAATCATTTTTTGCACAGCTAAAGATTGGCATATATGAAATGCATGTAAGGTTTTCCATTTTGAATGGAGTCCTAAAAGAAGAATTCTACATTCAACAACCACTAGGCTACAAAGTGAAAAAGGAAAGAAGAGACTTTTGAAAATGAAGAAGGCTCTATTTGGGTTCAAACAAGCACCTATGATATGGAACAATACAATTGACAAGTATTTCCTCGAGAACAATTTCATCAAATGCCCTCATGAGCATGTCCTCTACATCAAATTCAAGGATAAATATATTTTGATAGCGTACTTGTGTGTGGATGATTTGTTCTTCATTGCAAGTATAATCCAAACATGATTAAGAAGTCCTAGAAATTAATGACAAGAGTTTGAGATGACAAACATTAGACAAATGGTGTATTATCTTGATATTGAAGTTAAAAAAAAAACGAAAGCATCTTCTTTTTAAATAGCACAATTTGATTGAAATTTTGGGTCAATCATTCTTGAAAACCTTGTGCAACTTGTTTTTGGGAAACTCATAATTCTTCTTACTCTAAAAGGCATGCAAGGGCCAACGGTAAAATATAAAGAAAAGAGGACATTTTACAAAGAAAATTCCTTAGAAAAATCTTTTTCTAAGAGGTGCCTTTCTCTTAGTAAGCTTAATGATTGCAAAAAGATTTATGAGAAAATACTATGATAATGAAATGCAATTTGACTTCAAATGTCTCCCGCTTTGATTGTGTAGAAGTTGTTCGGTGGGTGGGTGCTCCATGGGATATATGTGACATGTTAAACTTCTCCATCAAAAGCAAAGGAATTGAGTAAAGAAAAACAAAAAATAAGGAGATGAAAAAACTGATGATTAAAAGAAGGTATTTGAAAGCATATTTTAATTATAAAATATGAGGAGGAATAGTCATTAGTCAATCAAATAAGGGGTCAATAATACAAATCATTATACACCTGAAAATCCACATGAACTCCTTTTTAGTTTAATGCAAGGCTAAACAAATAACTAGTTTTGCCTTTCTAAAGTACATAACTATCACATAAATGTTATGTACAAAAAAATTGAGTTGATGCCCCTTATGCAATAATAAAAGATAATGCCAAAAGCGCTTAGCTACATCCCCAAGCAAGTTGATCATTAGCTTTGTTTTTCTATGAAAAGGCAAATGGATAAAGTAATAATGCCTTGGATCTTTTAGAAATAGAGACACGAGTCTCACCAAAAAAGAATGTAATCTAGACCACACAACATAAGTGCTATGATAAATGTAAGGAAGGGGATTATTGTGACACCTACAATATTTTGATAAATGTCTCGATTCAATGAAGTTTATAAATAAAAGCAAAAGAGGTCATGCATGCGTGTCAAGAAAAGTAAACGTGATTCAAGAAAAGTCGTAATGTAAGTAAATCTACAATGCGAGTCTTAAAGATGAATAGAGAACAATTGTAATACGATAAAAGCAAAACTATATTAGGGGTGTAAAAAGAAAAAAAATGGCTACACAAATATGTTTAATTCATGTCTTAGAAGGATATAATTATAAATCCATGCTCAATGAATTGAATTTATAACCAACACAACACAAAAGAAACTCGGCAGCCCAAAAAGTACTTGCCAAAGCAAAAATAGACAACTAAAATGAAAATTATATCACTCATAAATTTAATAACTTTGCAAATCTACTCTTTTCTCAATGGCTTGGATTTATAACAAACATCTCTTATTCAAATTTCTTAAAATCTGTTGTATTCATCCGCCAATATTTAGAAAAGCAAAACATGATATTCTTGCACATACATAATCATTTTGATTCCAAGGATGCATATTTATTTCTCTAGACCATATGAAATTTATTTAACCACCACCTTACCTTCAACATTCACATCCTTTTTAACCACCACCTTACCTTCAACACTCGCATCCTTAAAATACATCATCAAATAATTAAAAGAAAAAAACAACAAAGGACGCAAACTTGTTTCATGCTTTGATGAAAATCACTCAACTAAACACGTCTTGGCAATGAAACCCACTTAAACATGTTCGACACCATGGTTTAGTCACAAATGCACTTGACTCGCCTTCTAACAATATTTTCTAAAATATCTCCCTCTAATATAGAAACCCATCATCATTAGAAAAGGTCAATTAAATACAAACCTTATCATATAAATTGATCATTGTCTGGGGATTTAGACCTCCACATCTATCTTTTATCCTTGTTCGAGTCGGAGCCCCCATGAAAATTAAAATACAAAATTTTACTTTATTTAAGCACATAGTCAACAAAAATATTTAGAAAATTTTAGAAGATTCTAGAGACCTTTTTAAAATAGTATTTAGAAAAATCTAAAATACATAATTAATGACGTGTGTAGAAAAGTATTATAGAAAGTAAATAGTAGTCACATGATTGAAATGTGCTGACACAATCCAAATGGAGCTTTCACTATAATAAATGTGTGATGTATTTGAGTTTTGCATCAAGAAAAAAATAGAGTGAATTAAAAGTGACTTTTTCATTATGTGTTTCCCCTTTCGTTCTTAGCAATCCTCCTCTCACAATAGTCCTTTACTTCTGATAAAGTGATACCAGAGCCATAATAAGATCCTTTCTAGAGAGATAGCAAGCAATGACATGATTACCTTAAAAAATCCAACACCCAATAAGAGCAACTATGACAATAGAAGCATCAAGTTAAAGGCCCACTTTGGAGCGCAAAATGCATGAAAGATGGTAGAAAAAGGCTACAAAAGGTCAAGGGATGAGTCTAGTTATCCCAAACTCAAAAGGATAGTTTAAGAGATTTGAGGAAGAGAGAAAAAAGACTATGTAATCTATCAAGAATTAGATGATGACGATTTTGCAAAGATTCCTGATGTGAAGTCTACCAATTAGGTCTCTGATAAAAGAGCAAAGCAAGTCGAGAAGGTTGAAGGAACGTCTCCAAACATAAAGAGGCGAGTTTTGAAGTCATACATATAAAAGCTGAAAGCATCTCCGACTATTTTACTAGTTTTAGTAGTCGTGTCGTCGTATTTGATGAAAGATAATGAGTTTGGGATCCACATGATGCTTAGTGCAGCATCATTCCATGCTTGAGCATGATAATTGTAGAAACCAAGGATGGAGCAATAGAGGAGCTTACTAGACTAACTACACCTACTTCATGTACTCAAAAAGACCATCTTCGAGTACAAATTCAAGTGAAAGAGTTTCACATTTCAGAATACTACAAAAAATTTATGAGGTAATCGATAATCAAAACAATCATATTCTTTTTCGCCTTTATTTTGATTTGTGAATCAATAAATTTTCAAGAGGTCGTGCAAATAAGACGAAAGATGACATGATGAAGAAATCAAGATGATTAAGAAAAACAATACTCGGTAACTTTTTACAATTCAAGAAGCACACAAGAAACTTGACATAAAGTGGGTGTACAAAGTTAAGAAGATCGCAAAAGAAAAGTTGAGAACTATAAATAAAGATTGATGACAATAAGATACAACATAATAGCTGACATCAACTATGAAGAGATATTTGCTCCCGTTACTCGGCTTGAAACTATTAGACAAATCATTTTTTTATAGCTAAAGACTAGCATATATAAAATGCATGTAAGGTTTTCCTTTCTGAATGGAGTCCTAAAAGAAGAATTCTACATTCAACCACTAGGCTACAAAGTGAGACAACATTGAAAATGAAGAAGGCTCTATTTGGCTTCAAACAAGCAGCAATAACATGGAACAATAAATTTGTCAAGTATTTCCTCAAGAACAATTTCATCAAATGCCCTCATGAGCATGCCCTCTACATCAAATTCAAGGATAGATATATTTTCATAGTGTGCTTGTATGTGGACGATTTGACCTTCATTGCAAGTATAATCCAAACATGATTAAAAATTTCAAGAAATTGATGACAAGAGTTTGAGATGAAGAACATTAGACAAATGGTCTACCATCTTGATATTGAAGTTAAAAAAAAACGAAAGCATCTTTCTTTTTAAAAACCACAGTTTGATTCAAATTTTGGGTCAATCATTCTTATAAACCTTGTGCAACTTGTTTTTTGGAAACTCATAATTCTTCTTACTCTATTAGGCATGCAAGGGTCATCGGTAAAATATAAAGATTAGAGGACATTTTACAAAGAAATTTACTTAGATAAATCTCTTTTCTAAAAGGTTCCTTTCTCTTAGTAAGCTTAATAATTGCAAAAAGATTTATGAGAAAATACAATGATAATGAAATGCAATTTGACTTCAAATGTCTCCAGCTTTGATTCTGTAGAAGTTGTCTGGTGGGTGGGTGCTCCATGAGGATACATGTAACATGACAAACTTCTCCATCAAAAGCAAAGAAATTGAGTAAAGATAAAAAAGTTCAAAAATTTAGGAGATGGAAAAACTGATGATTAAAATAAGGTATTTGAAAGAAATATTTTAATTATAAAATACGAGGAATAGTCATTAGTCAATCAAATACGGGGTAAATATAGCAAATCATTATACACCTGAAAATCCACATGAACTCCTTTTTAGTTTACTGCAAGGTCTAAACAAAAAACTAATTTGCCTTTCTAAAGAACATAACTATCACATAAATATTATGTACAAAAAAATTTAGTTGATACCCCTTATGGAATTGTAAAAGATAATGGCAAAAGCTCTTAGCTACATCCCCAAGCAAGTTGATCATGAGCTTTGTTTTTCTATGAAAAGCCAAAGGGATAAAGTAATAATGCCTTGGATCTTTTAGAAATAGAGACGAGTCTCACCAAAGAAGGATGTAATCGAGACCATACAACATAAGTGCTATGATAAACGTAAAGAAAGGGATTATTGTGGCACCTACAAAATTGTTATAAATGTCTCGATTCAATGAAGTTTGTGAATTTAAGCAAAAGAGGTCATGCATGCGTGTCATTGAAAGTAAACGTGATGCAAGAAAAGTCGTAATGCAAGTAAATCTACAATGCAAGTCTTAAAGATGAATAGAGAACAATTGTAATACGATAAAAGCAAAAGTATATCAAGGGTGTAAGAAGAAAAAATGGCTACACAAATATGTTTAATTCATGTCTTAGAAGGATATAATTATGGCACAAGTGAGGTTATAACAAAAGGTTGCAATACATGCCTCACGAAAAAAAAAAAGTTATGACAAATGAGATTTCCATAAATAGGTGCAACTAAAATATGATTGTGACACATGCAAGGAACAAGAAACAAATACTAAAGTGCAATGAAAGCTATATATTAGGAGAAAAGATGATTACGATGCAAAAAATTTTGTAAGCAATTATAAAGCCAGTTATAGCTATTTGATGGATTCCCAAATGATTTGGGGACTTCCTCGAAAAGGAAACAACAATAAACATGGTAAAACTTTTAAATAAATTTACATTCAATGCTTTAACAAATTATGTTTTACGATTAAAATGAAGTATGATAAAAAAAAGAAAATTGAGTTTCAATATCTAAATAATTAAGAAAATCGATGTTCAAAGTAGTTGACACATGTATTGCATTTATTTTACAATTAGAACTTGAAACGAAAGAGGATGACAGAAAAGTAAATGAAGCAAATCAAGTGTTTGTCCAAAAAACACAATATATAATACAATTGATCAAGTATCACATATGTAACGACCAAAATTAAAAAAAAAATTGCAAATAAATAGTTATAATATGTGCGAAAACTGCATACAAGTAATTAAAATTTGTAATAAAAAATGAAATTATGTTAATAAAACATATAAAACAAAATATGAAACAACCTTTTTTTAAGGATATCGATTCATCCGCATATATCATAATATATTAAAGTTAGGCAAAAGACTAGTTACAAAGAGAGGTATAAGTAGGAACAAAAATCATTGATACAAAAGATAATAGGCAACATTCTAACAAGACCATGTTTGATTAATTAAAAATGCAATATTATGACTAAAAAAAAAAAAAAAAAAAATGATTAGAAAGAAATTCATTTCTAGAAATTTTATGAAAAAAATTATTAAAAAAATTCAGCATCAAATATATGCAATAAACAATAGAATGATAATGTTGATAAAAATCATTAGGTACAATAACATAGCCTGCCTAACAAAAAACAAAATTAATAATTTTGTTCATCATAGATAAATGAAAATGTAATGCTATGATGAACTACCAATATGACTTCAATAAGATTGGAAAATTATTAGAAAATGTTCATTTATCCATAATACTATAAAAAAGCTTGACATTCAACAAATATAGTTCTCAACAAATATAGTTCTCAATAAATATTTGAAGTTTCAACTTTTCATAATATTTATTTTAATGATTTTAAATGCCATAAACATCCAACCAACATGACATCATTAAACTTAATAACATCATAGATAATGTTCAGCTATCTATAAAATTATTAAAACCGTCTACTTCCAACCACAACAAAAACTCTGATCACTTAAATTAAAAAGATGCTTCAGATCATTAATTTTTTTTATTTTCACTTCCTAATTAAAATTTAAGAAATTCATTAATTGTTTCAGCTCTGAAAATAGATTTTTTTTTTCGCTCTTTTTAACAAATTTCGTGTTTTGGAATTTGAAATTTTCTTTCCAATCTCGTCGTATTTTTTAAATGAACTCTCTAAATTTAAAACTTACATCATGTTCTAAAGCTGTTCACACTTTCTAATTTCCATACTTTCAGTTTATCAAACCAACTTTGATATTTAAACTAATTTTCATTCCTTTCCAACCAATTTTTTTTTTAATTTTAATCAAATTTTGCAACATATTATGATATTAAAAATTGTAAATGCATGGCTTCATCCTCCTTTATTAAAAAGGAGACAAAAAACAATCAATTTGTGGTATCATTCCTTCTTTTCTCCTAAGTTGGATTAATTAATTATGTTTTTACAATAATAAATACAGACAATAATGAAAGTATATATTCATTTGGTCCCTCAATAATTGAAGAGAGTAAATTAATCGCTTTCAAATCAAAGAGATTGATTTAACAAAAACTAAAATAAAATATTGATTGAAAGAGATTGATTTAATTATATTTCATTATATCATTACAAAATTAACAAGTTTTGAATACATGAAAAGGAGATTTACATAATAACACTATTTTTTATGTACTTACATATCTAATAACCATCATAATTACATAAATACCATTTTAGTATCAAAATATACACAATATAATTTTTGCTTAAAAACAATATTGGAGATACCATTTATGTGATTTGAATATCGAAGTCTTAGGGAAGTAAATATCAAAATCCAACTATCAAAATTTAGATGTCAGATATGTAAAAACAAAAGATTTAAATGGTATGAATGCAAATTCCACCATAATAAAACAAAGATTTGATGCAATATATAATTGATTGTTATGTATTCATCATTTAAACGAGCCATGGTAATTGAAGATGAACTATTGTTAAGATAAAAAAAAACACCTTTAAAAAAATTATCAATCTATCTATTATCTGTATAATATAATATTAAAAAATACTAAAAATTAGTATTAAATATGCTGGAAAAATTTCATGAACTTGTCAGATAGCTACATCTCATAAAATATGAAAATGGAGAATTAAAAAAAGGAGATACTAGGTGGTGAAATATTGTTAATAAAATAAACTAAACATTTGAAACTCATAATTATAGATACCAATAAGTGCAATGATGCAAATAAAAGACATGAAGCCTAATTATCTATTGAATCAATCATAAACTGTCATATAAAACCACCCTCAAACATTAAGTCAGCGATTCAAAACGTCCAGGAGAAGTCTTCAAATTCTAATGCAATTTTGTTGCAAAAGCTCACTAGTAATCTCTTATGATGTAATGACTTTTCGTTATAAAATCACACATTGAATGCATGATATGCATGTTACATGACAGCAACTAGTATCAAATTGTCATCCACACGTCCAGCTAAAAAAAGGGAAACAAAAAATGCACAGACACATTTCAGAATGAGTTCCACATGTTTGCAAATAACTAAAATTATATACTTATTCAAAGCCAAGCTTCACTTGCTCGGCATACATCTTTGCACACATTGGGCTTACAAACCCACTTAAGACAACCATAACCTTCACTCAACGTCACCTTCTCTGATTTTCTTTGTTAATAGTCATTTCTCTTCTATTATTAATAATGCTGATTAAATATAAGAGAATCTTTTATCCCATACACCTTCAATACACAACATATGCGAAGTGTACATGACTCCAAGGCCTATTGATGCATTGTAGGTCACCTTTGACCCTCGTCACATTACTTCATATTGTTTTATCAATTTATAGTAAAAAACTGATAAATTATAAATGTACATTAATCAAATCTGAGGATGACACTCCTATTAAAACATAAGTTTCAATTACCCCATAAATGTTGTAACAAAAGAAAATGGAAATATGTACTTCTTACATTACATGATAGCCAACTAAATTCAATGATCAATGATATATATGATGCTTCTAGCTGGAAGATTGCATAAATGTAGTTTTATTTAATGGCTTTCTTTAGCTTCTTTCTCATTTCACTTTTGTCCCTTCTATGTTGGCTTTCCGGGCTGCTTTTCCTTTTGCCTTTTTTTTTAATGATAATCAACCATATTAAAAAAAAAAGCATGATAAAGAAAGAAAATATGATGTGCTGGAAATTGATTTTATTTTTTTTGGCTTTGTTATACAAGTCTCAAACTATATTAAAAATAAAAAAAAATTTCCCCGTGTAGATTTACTATTTTGAATTAGTTACGCAAGTTAAAAAAAAACAAAAAGAAAACTGAAAGATAAATGTTTTGAATTAGTGAAATGCTTAAAACCATAAAAACTATTTATAGTTTCAGACATTTCCTATCAGCTATCAAAAGTTGAACCCTTTCAGCGTGACAAGATGAGAAGCAGTGAATAACATCAACTCAATTACAAAAAACTACGCTACTCAAACAAGCATGCTCGGTAAATTTGTAAATAGATTTAGTAATGCCAACAAAAATATGTCAATCATACAGTTGACAGGATATTACAGAAAAAAGGAAATTTCCTATAATACATTATAATAAAAAGAAATTGTAAGATTGCATAAAAAGCTAAAAAAAAAAAAATAGAAATAGAAATACATATCAACAGTAACAGAGTTAGCGGCCTATACAATAATTGCTCCGGGCATCTACAAATCAATTGCAGCTTTGGTAATGTTATATTTGGAGGCTATGAAGCAAAAGCGCATCAATGGATGAAGCCAATACTTCAAAACAAAAGGTGGAAAAGAATGTAACTCAAAAACTACCAACAAAAATAATTCCCATCACTTTTCAAAAAAAATATATTCATTGTGATACTCAACAAACTAAAAAGAAAGAGTTAATCATTCTTCAAAAGTCAAATTAATGAAGAGAACACTAACCTTAAGCACATAAAAAAGAAGCAAACTAAAACTTAAGCGCTATAAGAACAACACGAAATAAAATAAACCAAAAATTGGCCAATAAACATATTAACTAAATAATGATATAGAAGCCTTAAAAATTAGCAAAAATTCAAAAAGACTCTCAATCTCAACTTTCGTTAGCAACACGTAAATAAATGAAAAACCAAAAAATAAAACAAGCTTCTTCAAAACTCAAAAAGACTCTCATCCTTAGACCACTTCCTTCTCATTTATCACAACGAAATAAAGCCATCAAAGGTTCAAAAAGACCACATACTAAATATCCATACCTGAACCACATCAAATATAAACAAGAGCAACGTTTCCATAACCAGAAATAATAAAGAATAATAATAATAAAAATAAAAAAAAAACTCGCCAAATCCCACGTCTTACCAAAACCAAACAAAACCATAAATCGCATAGATCCATCATTCAAACCCTCTTAATTATATAATAATCACTAAACAAACCTTTTTAGCCTCCCCTTAATAAACAATACAACAAAATCCAGAAACACGAACCTGCTGCATGCACATGTACTTGGACTAATTATTTGACAAAATAAAAAGCATGGAAAGAGAAAGAATAGAGAGAGAGAAAAAGACCTTGGGAAGGCGCAGGTGGCAAAGAAAGCGAGAGCGACTTAAACTGCGAATCGATGCGAGATAAAAACAGCAGAGCTTCTTTGAAAGGTTTTGAAAGCTCCTGCTCATACTTGGTTAACATTTCACAATAAGCTTCCATAAACTGATCTAAAGCTGGATCTTCTCCTCCGCCGCCACCACTGCTAGATATATAGGAAGAAGCGCAGGCTTCTTCTAGCCTGGCAACAACCTCCGGCGGAGCGCCAACCTACAAAAGATATATATATATATATATATTTTTTCTTTTATTAAGGTTTTGATTGAAGAAGAATTGAGAATTGAAGAGTTTGTTTTACTTTGTGTAAGTTAACGTATGCGGAGAGGAGGCGGGGGTATTGAGGGTGAGAGATGATTTTGGCTTTGATGAGAGTGGAGTCGTAGCCGTCGGATGGCGGCGGAGGTGGTGGCTGATGGTGAAGGATGAGGGGGTTGGTGGAGCCGGCGGCTGTGGAAGAGAGGAGAGGCATGATCATAAGAGGGTTATTTCCTCCGCTCCAGTTTTCCATTTTGCTTCTGGGGTGAAAGCGGAGAGGAAGAGGAAGAGGAATAGGAAGGAGAGAGAGAGAGAGAGGAGTAGGAGAGCCTGAGAGGAGAGCGATTGCTTTTTAGGTTTTAGTAGCTTTGTATAATCCATCCCTGTGATTTCTGTCGGTCTACTAGATGTTTTTCACATATGGTATGTAGTCTAGTATGAGAACAGACTACAGAAATCTGCAGTTTCATGTATTTTTTTAAAATTTGTTATACATTTTAAAAATTTAGAGGGAACTTAATATAGTTATTTAAAATTAGTAATTAATTTATTGGAACCCATATTTTCGCTACGAGCCAAGGCTTTTATTATAAAGCCCACGTACCCTTGCCCAGTTTGGAGTTTTTCAGATTAAAATTCTTGTGATGGGACATTTAATTCAAATAAGAATTCCCGTAATTATAATTTATTTACAATCCAAATATTTTACAATTTATTCTATCTAATTATTTGTGTAATACTTTTTTTGGTATAATTGAAGCAAAGCTCTTCCACGATGAAAAATATGTACAAAAAACCTGAATTTAGCATGCATGTGACACCTTGATTGGTGATTAAATAACCAGAAAATTTTTAGAATTATATATGGTGATTTTTAATGGTGGAATAAAAAGAGAGAAATAGCTACTCCTTTTTGGCTCTCTCCCGGGTTTTAAGCTGGCTGAAGCGGCTGAAAAGGGGGCCACTGTTTCAGCTGTTCACAGGAAATCCCGAGTTGCATTCCATTCCCCCTCTGTTGATATCATTAATCCATGCTGTTACTCTCTCGAGAGCTGTACATCTCTCTCCTCGCTTTTCCCCGGGAGTTAAAAGGCGTGTTTGTATTAATAATATAGGGGTTAGAAAGAGAAGTCGGGGGAGGAGAGAGAATAGGAGGCGGGGAGAAGGGGAACTGACTGGAGCAGGGGAAATCTTTCCTTCCCGATGTAACCACAACCAAAGGGAAGTAATGGATTTGAATAATTAATGCACCATATCCAGCCTCCTCGTTTACTGAACTGCCACTGCACAAAAAGTAATTAACAGGTAAACAGCGGATGAGACGCTGATCTGAAAGGTTCTATGTTCCAAACACAGGGAAGAAGTAGATTATATTTTTGTGAGAAATAAAATAGGATTAAAATTGTCTTTATTATGCCTTTTATTTTAATTAATTTTAATTATTCTTAATTTAATACGTAGCTGGCGAAAATTTATTTTTTAAATAAATTTATTGTCGTTTTTCTTCGATTTTTAAAATTTCCACTCAAATATTAAAATCTATGAAATAACAACATACGTGAATAAATATATTTTTTTTTCATGGTGGTGCATGCAGTTATCACTTTATTAAAATTTGAGTTAATTAGTATATTTAAAAAATTTTTAAAGTGGTTATGTTAAAAAATAGATAATTCATTTATTTTTTTTAATAAAAATATATTTTAAAGCTATTTAAAAAAACATACCTCAGATTAGTGAATATTGATGTGATTAGGTGATTTTGGTATATCGTAAATTTTCAGTTTTATCCAATATTTACGTTCGAGCTAATTAACATATTAATTATATTTGGAAGCTCATAAGCTTAACGAAATTGATAAATAAAGCCCAAGTGTGTTCAAAAATGGATTATTGGTTTACACAAAATGTTAGATTCGCTTTTTAAATTTATTTTTAATTTTTTCATGACAAGAAATTTTTGGACGATCAAATGAATAATGAAAAAATTATCATTACTTGTTTAGATTTAGGTTTTCCTAATATAACCTTATAATATTTTATCTATAATAAAAAGAGTGTAGTTTAAATTTAAAGCATATATTGCCTTATTCATTCATTCATTAAACTTCAAATTATTATTTAAATTACAATTTATTTGTGATTGATTGATTGAGTATTTATTTTAAAAAGAAAATTTTATGTCATATATTTAATATTACATGATTTAATATGTGTAAATGGAGTGATAAATTCTTAATACTAGAGATGTCAGAATATATTTTTTGACATATTTTTTAAAAGTAATTGTGTTTGACATAAGAATTAAATTCACCATCTTATAATTAGAACCAGGACATGATCACCAGGACAACACTTAACTCTATCAAATGATCTAATATGATTTAGAATCATGTCTCCTAGACATGCAAGGTTTTCATTCCCTCTCAACCTATTCAACTTTAGTTTTTTTCATATTTCTACCATTTCATGTAAAATTTTAACACGATGACTTTCAAATATGTTGTGTTCACTGTCAAAGGAGCCTCCATACTCCAACACCTCTCATTGCCAAAACTACTCTTCATACAACATGTGATGCCTTCTAGGAAGGGGTTTTTTTGATCTCGTCGAGGGCCTTCTCCTTGTTCTTATCGCGGTTTACATATCTACTTTGATGCTCTCGGCACTATTTGCTTCTCTCGTCAACCAACTTTCATTAGGCTTGATGATCTTGTGTCACATTCTCTTACCTTTTGATTACTTCATAAGCTTCCTATTTCAAGGTAACTCATGGGTCCTCATGTTTAAAATCATTCCTATCAATAAATTTGTATATTATTGTCATGGGTGTAGGTTTTTTATTTGTATAACTTTCTCTTTCAACATCAATTTTGAGCCTTCTTCAAAAATGATATTCAAGCATTTCCATTATCTTCATAAAAAAGGTCGACATGCTACAATATTTTTTTATACTGAACTAAACATTTTAATTGCCCTTATGGATTATAAATTTTCTAGAAAAAAGACCTATATTACACTCAATTAGAAAATTGTTTAAGACCCGTTAGGCTTATGTATGTATATATTTATATTAAGTAATCATTACAAAATATTGTTTGGTTGAAGTTTGATAAAGTCGAAGACTATTTTTGCATTGATGTTTTAAAATCAAGGGATTTTCCATGCATATTCTGTATTTTTACTTGATTAGTGAATGGATTATTACAACTATTTGAATTTTAGTTTTAAACGTCAAGATTAATCTTTTGATGAAATTTTTTTTTTTAATATAGTTTCTCTGTTTCCAAAATATCTGTGCATTAATGTCTGTATCTTTCACTTGCTAAGCTATATATTACCCAGTTGAATTTGATGCTGCCTAGTTATTTTTTCAAAGCTATAGTGATTGGTCTAAATTTGAATTAATGCATGAAAGCAAATGTGATGGAAAGGAGCCTCAAGTCTTATAAAAACTTCTAGCTCTTTAAACGTGATATTCCTTGTATTAAAGTATTAAAAAAATCGAAGTGATGGGATCACCTTTGTTACTAATATCCCATCTCCAACACTACCTAATCCCCGTCTCAAATGTTTCCATTAAATACTATGACATCAATTATTTTTCTTGCCTTTTTTACAAAATCTTTCTCCTCAACTGGGTTATTTATCACCAAGTCTCCATTATGATTCAATCCACTACAGTATTTATGCAAATTAGCATCAGACGAATCCAAAGCTAACTATGAATAATCCGCAATTATTTTTTTTTATTTTTTATTTTTGATTTGGCTTTGCTTCGGAATTTAAGGACAACACAAAAATTAAAGTGGGTAATTCAATTAGTATCACACATGATGCAAACAAGTTTAAGTTGACCTTAGTTTTCCTCAGCATCATCATTAATTAGCTTCGACGGGGTCTTCCCTGACATAACATTTAACAACATAAGTTGTGTCGATAGGTGGATGACACAAACAAGCATCGTTTTTTGTGTCTACTTGGTATGCAGAGAGGTTATTTACCATCGAACTATATCGAACAACATTGAAAAAAAAACATTGTTATTAGCATCAAAATTTCCGACGGAAGTCCGATGCGAACCTGTAACAAATTAGAAAAAAATATAAAAGAA
This sequence comes from Phalaenopsis equestris, assembly GCF_001263595.1. Classification (NCBI taxonomy): domain Eukaryota; kingdom Viridiplantae; phylum Streptophyta; class Magnoliopsida; order Asparagales; family Orchidaceae; genus Phalaenopsis; species Phalaenopsis equestris. The sequence continues at coordinate 243,057 of NW_018165538.1, forward strand.
TGATAAGATTTTCACAACATGCACATATTGAATTTATATCACAAACAAGTGCCATGACAACTTAGAATCTATATCACTAACAAATACCAACAAAGAAAACAAACTTAATTTAACAAATATAAATCTAAATTTGTGAAAGTTTACACACAAATTAAATGTTCGTATACATAAAAAGAAAAAAAATAGAGAAACCTCTGCGATAAGAGAACATCATCGAGCTCACAATCATTGTCACCCTCTTGTTCATCTTCCTCCTCATCCACAGAAGTCATAGATCACTTGCCATGATAATATGCTTTACTCTCTGTCAATCATGCTAAAGTTTCATCAATCTATACTGTTTTTCACGGATACAACCACACTTCTGATGAATCTCTTTATTCAAAGCAGTAACCCCTGACAAATTTCTAACACTCAAATAACAATAACCTCGAGTCACCCACAAGTGCAGGGAGTGCTTGGCCTCAAATGATATTCCTTTCACGTCCAAGCCGTAGACTCTCGCTTTCTTCTGCTCTGCTTCTTGCCTCCATATCTCAAAATTAGACCGCGAAATGATAGATTGGTTACCATTGCTACTTATAAGTGTTAAGGTCTAGCTCTCCAACTCCCGCTCCCTCTCTCAAATCTACTTGCACTCCACCTACATAATTAAAACAATGAATTAATAGTCATTTTTAACATTTATGGTCTATAGAATGTAAAAAATCACATTCTGTACTTACATTGACACATCGAGAGAGGTCAGAGACCCACTATTGCGTCCCTAGGCACCGATTCTTACAGACATGCAATTATACAGTGGTGGGAGGTGGACAAGTTTCTAAGCCCTTGTTCATGACAAAATGGTCATAAGTACAGCAAAATTGCATCGACCATTGAATGATTGAGTATTTAGAGAATCTTACCAAACTTCAGAAGTGTTCTGTGTGGGAGACTGGGCCTCTAATGTGGAGTGTGGACCCCCTTGTGCCCTTGGTGCTCCTCTTTTACTTGGTTGTTTTCCACATTATCTACTAATCAAGGGAGGCACAGGCTCTACTTAATTGAGCCTATAGACCTTCTCCAAGCCAATGCACACCCTGAATCTAAAACATATGATGAATATGTTGGTGATACTCTAGCAAACAATATAAGGATCTATACAAGTTAAAATTTGTTAAATATTTATTAATATAACAAAGTCACTTGAAATTATGATTCTAAATAAAATAAAATGATCTTACCTAAAACACTCGAAACTACATGTCTCGAGTCAAAATTAGGACATGCTTTTAAGGGAGATACATAGTATTAAATCTACTCTTAATTATCTGTATGATGCGTGTCACGGGTAGCCTAGGACAAATGAACATGAAATAGGAATATTAGTTGCACAAAATATCAAAATGAACATTGAACTTATTCTAATATTAAAAACAACTTGTGAGTCTCCATGTAGCATAATATATACATGTCTAGAGGTGTCCTCCCTTGGAAGAACGAAAGTAAAGGAGATCGGCTGATCAGAGGAGGGAGTTGGTTTTTGAGTAGAAGTTGTTGTGGGCGTGGGAGGGGCTACATCAGAAAGGTTTGGCAGTCGTAAATGAGTAGCAGGATTGATCAGAGGGACAAAAAATATACAGGAGGGTCTGCAGTGGCAGTGATTTTGCTAATCAACATAGAACTATGATGTGTCTGCTAATGCGAGCCACTAACTTATTCATCCTTCTGTAAATACTCCATATAGTGCTCTAAGGAAGACGTCGTTGGGGTGGTTGAGCTCCGGTACTACCTGATGTCATCTGTAACAAGAAAATATATATTAATAAAATTAATACTAATAGAAATGGTATGCATAAGAAATATAATATAAGCTTCACAAGTAAAAGCAGGAAAGTACAAAGTCAAAATATGAAACATGTTGTAACTACGTGTAAAAACAACAAAGCATAAGAAGTATAATATAAGTAACAAAAGTAAGTCAAAGAAGGTGTAGAATCAAAATAAGAGATATGTCATAACTACATGAAAAAAGAACAAAAGTAAAAAACAATAATAGAAACTAAAATCTAAATAGACATATCATTTTTGGTCTATTTCATTAGACAAGTCAGTCAATGATGAGTTTAAAATTTTTTCTTCAATTTCATCGTCATTGTCATCCATATTAAAAGAAACTTCTTCATAAGTCCATGTGATATCCTCTAGAGTAAACATTTGATTATCTTCCATATTTAGAGAAACTTCTTTAAGCTTAATATGCAAATTTGACATACCTTTCACTTGATGAATGGGTCCAGGGATAGTTCGCATCTCAATAGTTTTTTTCATGATTTATTCCTCTTATAGATGATTTAATCAAGTTTATTCACTGCACTACCAGTATATCAAAGCAATAAACCTGGCTGGGTTGATGTGCTAGAATAAATAGATCAAATTTTTTATATCTTTTGTTTAACTTAACTTCAATAATATCATCTGGGCTTAGAGTTTATGTTCCTTGATTAGGAACCAAATCTAACTACTCATAGTTGAACATTTAGACATTGATGCAATGTAACATGGATATTGCAACCACATTACTTCTTGAAGTATACCATAATAATTAATCTCACAATCCAAGTGTGTGTTTTCTCTAACAAAAAACAACAAAATCACATGTCTTTTTTCTTTCACACTAAGAACACATGTGAAATCTATAACCGTTAACATTAGAAATTTGCCATGTAATGACCTAGTGATTATATCCCTAAGAAATATCTAATAAGCCCTACTTCATAATTTTGTTGCTTATATTAAGAACTTATAAGAAGTTCCAAAGTGCAATTAGTTTTACATTGAGTATGAGAATTATATTATTTACTGGTGAATTGAAGAGTCACTTCAACATACATATAAATTGAACCATGTAAGAAATTTTTCATCAATTCTCTGACTCGTTACAGAGTCATCTCCTATATTTTAACTACGAGTGAATGACATGGTAACATCATTATTATTTTTTATGTTGAAGTTAATTAGTATAACATTCTAAACAATAAATGAAATAAATTTTTATTACCTAGAAATTTTACTCTACGAGTGATTGAACTTCATCACAGTTCATAAAAAATTATAATGTAGTTGTTTAAAGCTCTTTATCATTAAGGTAGCGTGTACCATGCATTCATGATGGTTATTTTGATATCTAAAATATAGATAATTCTTACTATGAAGGCATGCATCAATAGTTTAATGTATTTATTGTCCTTGCTCGAAAAGATAAAAACAAAAAGTAAATGTCTCTTGTAATAAGTATGCCTTATATATTGAGCCCTCTAAATATGCACAATTTTAAATAATTTTTTTAATTTTATAAAAAAATCTGTAAGATGGATATATTTTTGAGTATATATGAAGTGAATTGGTCTAAAATAAAATGTAAGACATTTAGAGGCATTGAGAAGACATACCTCTTAAAGGGATGCATTCGTTTGCACTACATTGGACCTATGTATAGCCTCTAGAATTCTTGTATTGGTAGATGCTCCATCAAGTTAAGGAAATTAGAAGTAAAATCAGCTCAAAGTGTTGTAAAATTTTAAAGAAAATATTTTTAGTAGATCTGAAATGCTAAGAGTGATCATTATAGATAGGACAAGTAATTTTAAGATTAAAAGAATTGGAACATCAATTGAAAATTTTGGAATTAAACATAGAATTGTCACAGCGTATCATCCTCAGACTAGTGTATTGGCATCAATTTTTAATGTGACATGTGTGGGATGTCCACCTGAGCTTATCTAGGTCATGCTTCATGCATTTGATGTTTCCCATAGCTCAAGACACCTAGTTGAGATCTTTAGGCGTGTGTTGAGGGTCAAGTGGCTAAGGTCATTCACTAGACTTTGGCTCTCTCTTATGAGAAGGCTGGTTGGCATTTTACTGGTCGAATGGCTTTGATCTGGTCAACAAATGTCATTCGCCGCGTCTCGTGGGAAACTGGCTCAAATTTGCTTGTCTACTAGAGAGCTTATTCAGATGACCCCGAATGGTGAAATAGCCACGCGAGTGCATCCAGAATGTTGATTTCAGCCTAAGGGGACGTGACTCGACCCACAATTACGTAGTAATTTAGCTTCTAAAAGATGACATAAAACTTGACTCAAATTTATATTTAGTGGCTAATGTGCAAAATGAAATGTTATAAAATAGTTTACACACTAGGGATACTATGCAATTATACGTATCGTTTCATGTAATATAGGTTTTTCTTTTAGAATCTAGAGTATCAATCCCATAGAAAAGCGAAGCAAGAAAACCTTTAGGCAAAATCATAGTCTACTACAATTAAGACTTTTGTTAGAAAGTTGATTAAGATGATGTTTTATCTAGCAACTACTCCTAAATGAAAATATTAAATGTAAGGATAACAATTATTCCTAAATGCAAAAAATTATTTTAAAGATAACTTATCTGGAATAATTGGTTTGGAGAATTTTGAGATGTTAAAGACTACCCTTCTGGTGGATTAACCTAAATTATGTATATGAATGAAATACTTAAAATATAATGTTCCAGTGGAAAATAAGAGCATACCTGTTCCTTACTTCTTTTGAATTATGTAAGGAACATTGGCTAATCTAAAGTTGGTGTCAGCGTGTATAGTAGTGCTGGGTAGGTTCTAGTCTCTCACTCCTATAGGACCTACCGGTGACCCTTAGTTCCAATTTCTAGACCAAATTAAGAAAACAATCTAGTCGGTCACCCTAGAAACATCAATTATACCTACATGAAATCTTATGTACATATTTATTTGCACCCCCTTCGAACAATCATGACTACTCTTTCCAAGGTAAAATGTAATACTTACAAGTCAAGAAATCTTAGCCCTTTCGGGTCTATAAGATCCTCAACAGGTTTTAACAATACAAGTGGCTAATTTGTAAAGTAAATGAAGGACTATTAAAAATATCATCTCATTTATAAAATAAGAGAATTTCTAAACAAATATAAGTTCCTAAACATGTATCAAATTCATTGCAAAAGAAAAGTAAAATGAAGATAATGGCATAAGAAGTAAAAGAATTGATAAAATTATATAATAAACTAAGTGCTAACAAAGAACATATGTCTACCTAGCCTCTTTCGAGTGTATATGTATGCTTAGTATTTTATTAGTTTTATGCAATTATCTATCACCTAAAGGCTTCTAATAGAAACAAATCATGAATTTTATTTCCTTAAAAGTTTTATTGCCTCCTATACTATTTCATAATAGCCCACCGCACAATGTGAGTGCACTCTAGGGGCGAGTTCACTGCTCTCCCGAGTCATAGTTTTACTTACAACATATTTTAACATAATTTATTTTCGCTTAAGTTATGTCAATGAAGTGAAAGAAATATTAATCATCAAATAAAAATAAAAATAATTCTATCATGAAATAAATTTTCCTACACATTCCGCTACTTCATATTAAAAGAAAAGAGGAAGGAAATATTCTTACGAAGTATGGATAAAACAACTCAGAGAACTTCATTTAAATCAAAGAAAATCCACTAAATAGTGTTTATAATAATTATAAAATAATGAAGAACATAATATTTAGTTTTTTTCCATCTGAAAGAAAGAAAAATCTCTCCAAAAAGTCTCTTGCTGATCCATGCGCCGCTCATATTTCCTTACTCATATCTCTTAAAATCCCTCACAAATCTCTCCGGAAAATGAAGAAATCTACATCTCTAAAAACTCATGACAAACTCCTTCTATAACACTTCCTAATTTCTTCTCTAGACTCCTCTAATTACTTGTCATGAGAGGTGCCAAGCCTATCTGTTTAAAGAGAAGCGACACATATCTTCTAAGAAACACATCTCGTGATAAAAAAGACACGCCCTTTAATTCTAAGAGACACATATCTTCATTCAAAAGCCACTCCAAGTGTCCAAATTCATTTAACCACTTCATGGGGCATGCATATCCATCTAGACCTTCTAGAACATCCTAGAACCTCCAAAAGTCGTCCAAAATCGTCACCAACAATTTCTGCCACCTAAGCCCCAAATTCCAATGCCTAGGCACAGTTTTCTCATCTTCACTGGCACTTATGTGCATGTTTAGGCGCCACCCTTCAGGAAGCTCCACCGTTTCGCCCCGTTTTAGCTCCATTTTGCCCCGTTTCAACTCTGTTGTGCTACAAATTGATGTACCTACAAAATAGACATGAAAAAAAAATTTCTTTAAATTGTAATTTAATTCAAAAATATGTGATAAATGTAAAGTATAATAATCATAGAAATGCATATCAAAATATGTTAGGTCAAAATTCTTTTCGTTTCTTAATTTGACTCCAAATGACACTGTTTTTGCTCCATCTTTGCTAAAAGTCAATTTCTTGTACCTGAAGATAAAAACATACAAACTAACTTCCTTTAAAGTGTAATATCATTAAATATGTACATAAAATGATCATAAAATGTACACTAAAAATAAGTAATTTTCAGGTTGATTATACCCCCAAACTTAAACGTTACTTGTCCTCAAGTAATACTATAACTTTAAAAATAGAAATTGTTAACATGCGATAATGGGTTTACTTTTTAGATAACTAAAAGTTTGTTTTGGAAATGTTTTAGACTAACTTAGAGGAATTCATAGTAGAGTAGATTATATTTATGGTATCAGAACATTTAATATTAAATTTAGGAATATCGATTTTCTATTTAATTCAGACATAATTGAAAACTCCACAAACATTAGATTTTTAGAAAAATATTAATTTCAGAATTTATGAATTATACATTGAAAATAATTTTTACTAATACATTTAGAAATTAAGCAAAGAATTGATCTTAAGTTTTCTTCCTTAGAAAGATTCAAGTAAAACTAATTTTTAATTAGGTTATATTCCTCAAGCTTCTCAATCCTTTTTCATACTTTACTTTTCTTTTATTTTTTTTCTTTTTCTTTTTATTTTATTTTTCTTTTCCTTTCAGGAATTTTATAATCCTTACTTTTTTTAGGTGAGGATTATTGTAAATAGATTTCACTATTCATTTTCACTATTTTGAACTTCACTATTCCTTTTCTAAAGTTAAAAAATGCATTTTATTTCCTTAACTTAAAATCTAGTATTAGTTTTTGAAAAAGAATTTTGATAGAATTTAAATTCTTTTTAAAAAAATCTTATTCTAAAATCCTTAATTTTTTTAAAAAAAGCAATTTTTCCTACTAAAAATAGTAAATTTATTTCCCTATTATTTTATACTAAATATCATAACTTTAGTTTCATTCTTTTTACTAACTTATCTACTAAGTATTTTTATATCATTCTTAAAAATAAAAATTTTAGCATCCTAAAGATAACACCACATATTGTATATCATTTAAAAAGTGATATCAAATTAAATACAAGATACAAGGGACAAATAAAGTTTAACCTTGAAATTCATTTTTCTTCTTCTTCCCAAACATAAATTTTTAAATATTTTTTAATCAATTGCATAAAATGTAGCAGGAAGAAAAAGTAAAAGCTAAACCTACCAACTACTACACTATCCTATCAAATTTATATACATGCATAACCAAGATATAACTACAAGAGAAAGTAAATCTAGCATAAAACATGCTTTTAATAATATTAAACTAAAAGGAAGTATTCTAATTTTAAAATTTATGTTTTCCTTCCCTCCCCCAATCTTAATTTTAACATGTATAGCATTAAATACAAAAATTATAAGTAGGAAGTAAAATAGTTCAGAAATTCTATCGACCACAAATGTTTATTAGAAACATTTACAAGTATTCACCAGGATAGAACAATTTGCAATAGAAAGTTAACTAAACTAAACATGCCAAAATAAAATTGAAATAAAGAATGGTCTAAAAAGCATAACATGAATCAACATAAGAATATATATTTAATTGTTCTCCAAGTTCTTTATATTGTTGTAACCCAAACATAAACACACATGATAAATGAGGTTAACTCTTCCTTAACTGATCACATTTCACCACCTTACTTCCAATTTCTAACAAAATCATTACACTAATAAATTGGGTACTTATAAAAGATTTTATAGAATTTAATCCCACAGATACGATTATCCCTAATATATTGGCTCTCGTGCACCAACCGCAAGCATCACCTTATCCCATAAAGTAAGCACCTCTAACAGCTATAAAGATAGTGCAAGATCATCCACATATTGCTCTTTAAGTTGGTTCATGACTCCTACCAAATGAAAACAAGGTCAGAGAAAGGAAATAACAGAATTGGTATGGAACTATCATTATCCAAACTCAAGATGTCTCCTGTAAAACTCAAATTCGGTTGAGACCTGAGTCATAGTGGACTCGCTAATCCAACTAATATAAGAGAATATCAACAAGTCTAGACACAATTAAAGGTTACAGAATCACCTCACTCTTGATTCATCAAATTGAAATCAAACCACTAACAATTCAAACATCCATCAATCATCATTCAAACTGATCAATCCATACTAAAACAAACTCAATACAACACAAACAATCATGACTTGCAATCATACTAAATCAAACAACACTGATAACCATGGGTTTCCTCCCATGAACTGCTTGATTTAACGTCACAAGCTCGACAAAAGATTTCCTCTCAGATCAAATTTCCATTTAAGTAAACAATGATCAATCACCAAATCTTTTTCTGAACCTGGGATTCTTATTAAATCCTCGAATTTTAGTTTTTCATTTAACTTCTCAAATTGATTCCAATTATTATTCCCCAAGTTTCTTTGTATATCTGTTGACCTCACTTTTGTGAGGATCTTAAAATAATATCTATAAACTGGACATGTCTTGAGTAACCCTCTGGCTTAGGATTCTCAGATAATTCATAAAAACTTAAGAATGATCATCATGATTATTAAGGCAAAGGGTCTATCCTTTAAACATGTGTAGGGTCCTTAAAACCCTAAAAATTAAATTAATTCCCAAAATACCCCTTTTGGGCTTCAACCATGATGACACCTTAAAATGATCAGATCAGCAATGATAAACTCTAATGTGGTCAAACTTTGACCTAATGGTCATTACATTCACTGTAAGGTCAATATTGACACCTAATGGACCCAATGGGTCAACCTTGACCCAATTTAGCCTAGTGAGTCAACTCAAACCCTAAATTGGTCCAAATGGTCAATTTTGAATGTTATGGTCACCATAATGACCATTTGGTCATATATAGACCAAAATGATATTTTAACCATATGGTCAAGACATCACCACAACCCTAGTCAACCTTGGTCAAACCCAAGTCATACCACCAAATCCAAGGACCCCATGACTGAACTAACCATGAAATGGTCAAGTAAGTCATCCTGGTCAAACCTGGACCTAAATTGATAAACCCTGGTCAACCATGGTCAACTTGGTCAAAAATGGTCAACATTACCTTTTTTGGTCAAAATTAGGTTTTTTCATCAAATTGTTTTATTCTCTTGATTAATTAATTATTTAATTAATTAAAGAAGTGTTAAATTAAAGATTATTAGACCTAAGGTTAAGTTTAAAATATTGATTTAAACCCATGGCAAGTCAAATCCAAGGCTACATAAAAATCATATCTTTTTTCATATTTTTACAAAAATCATATTTTTAGACTTAAACCCTAAACCATCATATGACAAATGATTAATGGGTCATACATGCCACATGAAATACCCATGACATGATTAATTTTCAATAAATGACCCAAGACAAAAAGGTATCATAAGGGAATCATGAGGGAATAATGAAGTGGCATTCCTTCATGAATTCTTAAAAATGGATGTGGTGAGCTCATCCATCACCTTCACCATTCCCCAATGAAGAAGAGACTCATATAAACCCTACCCTTGTCATGATTAGGGCAATCATGAGCATGATATAAAAAATGAAAATGAGGATGGGTATGTGTCACCCCATCCTGAAGATCATTAATTAACCAACAAAGCCTACACCGGGAAGGTTAATTCATGCCATTTTAGTTGTCATATCCACCTCATGAGCTGCCCAATGGAATTAAGGCAAGACCAAAATCTAAATTTTGCCTTCTTGGAACCTCATGATGGAAAGCTTGGAAGGACTCAAACATTGTTGTCTCCAAGCTCTGATCTTATCCTCAGTTATCCTGAGGATATTATCTTCCTCCCCAGATAAAACCTGAGCTCAACCATGGTCATGAATGACTATAAAAGAGCTAGCCCAAGAGCTACCATGAGGAGAGGACCAAGATATCCACTACCCAATCCTTAAGACACCCTAGAGAGAAATTGTTGTCAACAACTTAAGGAGTTGAACCCCCATAGTTTCAGCCTCTGGCCTCCATTGCTCTCTTTAAATTCCACTCCCCAAATCCACAATAGAAGAAATTGTTGCCAAGAACCTAAGGAGTTGAACCCCCATAGTTTCAGCCTCTGACCTCCATTGCTCTCTTCCAATTCCACCCCCAAATCCACCATAGATTTTAGGCTTGACACCAAACCTATCAAAACATCAAATTGACTATCCCAAAAGATTCCCTGAGCTCTAAGGAGAAGATCCCAATCAAAATTGGCCCTACCCATAGTCTCTACCCTACTGATCAGTGAAGACATGAACCCTTTCACTTAGTTCATATCCATACTTGATTTCAATCCAAATTGAAGCAAGGAAAAGCTTGTTGAACTCCAGGCAAAGCTCTAGAACCAATCAGATTGAAGCGTCATCAACTGAGGCTAAGGTATGAAAGCTAATCCTAAAAATGGCTTGGTTTTCGCATATTGTAAAGTGAACCTTTGATCCATGACAAATCATCCGTATAAATGTCTTCTCCTTGAGGAGATGATTTTCTATGAATAAAAATTTATGAATTTTGTTGAAGATCAAGGAAGATCTTTAGCTAATTTCATGGATAGCTCTCAGTTCATTCCTCTTTGGGACTATAAAACGATGCAGTCAATTTTTGTGTATTTGAAATGGACGGCAGGGATGGAGTTGGACCGCGAGATTGATCATACAAAATGTTTAAAATCGAGTGACATGTGGTCCTCCACGTGCAAAGCCGCCCCCAACCAGACCGCATGGCGTAGGATTTTGACAAATACTGTGAATGAGCTGGCGTCGCGTCACTTAAATAGAAAAATTTGAATTTTCTTATTTAATTAAATACATAAAACTTCAAAAAAATCATATCTTGACATAAAAAATTCAAAAAAATAAAATCCAAATACCCCTGGATTCATAAAAATAAGGAAAAATTTATGGAAATGAAATAAAAATTTAATTAATTATATTTAATTTTTAATTAATTAATTACTCTATGGGGGTAATTTAATTATTAAAAATAATTTATAATCTCACAAAATTTGAAAAATTTAGGGCTTAACCTTTAAGCTCTTAGGAATATCCCCTGATTTTTCCAAGGCTAGGAAAATTCCCTAGGATTCAATTTTATATTTTCTATTAAATTTTGTAATTATTCTTAAAGATAGTTATAAAAGTTTAAGAAATTAAAAATTAAATTTGGAAAAGGTTAGAAAATTCAGAGTGACACTTTTAAACTCTAAAATTACAATTTTTAACCATTAAGAAAGTTAAAATGACATTTTAATCTCTAGGGTCAAAATTCTAAAATTTTAAATTATATTTTAAATCCTAAATCTCCGTAAGCTTGGACATTAACCTTTTGTGACATATGAGGCTGACCAAACCTAACCTTTAGATCTAAGTCCCAGCTTGGAACATAGCTGAGTCAAAACCCTAACCTGTCTAGGGTCTACTTATCTCCTCAAAGTAATGAGTCAAACCCCACAGACTCAAAGTTAAATTGACATGACACCTAAGTCTAATCAACTTAGACTTACTCTTAATCCAAGATAAAAAAGAGAAAGCCACCTGGGTTAAGTTTAGATGAACCCATATATTATGAACCCAAATTATGTCTAAACCACAGTTAGACTTAATTAAGCCTAGTTAAACCTTAATTACATTAGATTTAACTCAACAAACTCTAATTATGTCTAAACCACAATTAAAATTAATTAAACTCTGTTAAACCTTAATAACATTAGGTTTAACTCAACAAACCCTAATTAAGTCTAAACTACAGTTTAACTTAAATAAACTCTGTTGAACCTTAATCACATTAGGTTTAACTCAACAAACCTTAATTAAGTCTAAACCACAGTTAGACTTCATTAAAATCTATGAAACCTTAATAACATTAGGTTTAACCTAGCTTGAACCTAAGTCAACTCAAACTCCTTAGGTTCAACTGAACTTGAATCTGATCCAACTCAAACCCTTAGGTTCAACCTAACTTGAACCTAAGTTAACTCAAACTCCTTAGGTTTAACCCAACGTGAACCTAAGTAAACTCAAACTCCTTAAATTTAACCCAACTTGAACCTGATCCAACTCAAACTACTTAGGTTCAACCTAACTAGAACTTAACTCAAAGAAAACTCTTAGGTATAACCTTACATGGACTTAAGCCGACACAAACCCTTATGTTCAACTCAAATTAACCTAAATCTTATGTTTAATCTTTCATAGATAATTTAAACTTTAAGTTTAACTTACATTGAACTTAAATTGACCCAAACCTTAGTCCCAACCTCATTGAACTTAAGACTATTTCAAGTCGTAGGTTTAATATTGAACCTAAATCAACCTTAATTCCCAATCATATTGGATCTAAATCAAGTTCAAAACCTACCTATATTGGACTTAATATCATTTAAAACCTCAAGTTCAATCTTAATCGAACTTAAATCAGCTTTAAATCCTACATACATTTGACTTAAACCATTTTAATCCTTAGGCTCTACCTACATTGAACCTAAAACACCTTAAGTCTTACTTACATTGGACTTAAACCATTTTAATCCATAGGTTCTACCAACATTGAACCTAAAACAATTTAAGTCCTACCTACATTGGACTTAAACCATTTTAAATCCTTAGGTTCTACCTACATTGAACCTAAATCATCTTATGTCCTATATACATTGGACTTAAACCATTTTAATCCTTAGATTATACTTACATTGAACCTAAGTCATTTTAAGTCCTACCTACATTGGACTTAAACCATTTCAATCCTTAGGTTCTACCTACATTGAACCTAAAACACCTTAAGTCCTACCTAAATTGAACTTAAACCATTTTAATCCTTAGGTTCAACCTACATTGAACATGTATTTTCTTAATTCCTACCCACATTGGACTTAAACCATTTTAATACTTAGGTTCTACCTTCTTTGAACCTAAAATATCTTATGTCCTACCTACATTGGACTTAAACCATTTTAATCCTTAGAATCTTCCTACATTGAACCTAAATTATCTTAAGTCTTACTTACATTGGACATAAACTTTAGGCTCTATTTATATTGAACCCAAATCATCTTCATACTTTAGTTTCTATCCAAATTGAATGAAATCAATATTCATCGACATTAAACCTAAATCTTAGGGCACAATTAAACTTCTTCAGGTCTAATTCACATCGAACCTAAACCCAATGACACTATAAAATCTAACTCATTGGCATAAATGAAATAAAATTCAACTTTGACATTAGAACTTAGACTTAAACCTAAAAATGCAACTAGGATTGAGAAGATATTTTGGAGGAGGTAACTTATGGTTGCTAACAAAATATATTCTAACCACTTGTGGTTAATAAAACTACAAACATAATGATTCGAGACAACGGAACCACGGGATCCTGATTGAGTCATCCCAAACAAAAATAAATAACAAAAATGACAAAAAAATTAATCTACGAATAAAACGTAAACAACCTAAATTTTTACAACCCCTAAAACTCGAATAAGACATTAAAACTTAAATTGAACCCTATTGAACAAAGATCGCCAAGCACTACTTGAACATCTGTGTTCAGATTTACGAAGATTTCTTGGATGACAAAATATGTGGTTGCTAACAAGAATCTTCCAGTCCTGGGTGAAACACCATTCAGACTAATTAAATCTGAATATTTTTACAGCCCCAGGATGATGAAGCCATAAACATCTTGACCGAGTTGTTTAAAAAATTATTCAACAAATTAAATAACCAAATAAAACTAACAAGTCTAAAAACATGATTTTATGCTAATCGTATTCTTTTTTGTATGTTTATTGGAGACATAAAAACAAAAGTTTTGCTTTATATTTCCTTTGCATGTTATAGGGTGTGCTAACTCTGTTTTGCAGGATGATATTTAGAAGCAGAATCTCAAGACAACAAAACCAAAAAAAAAAAACAAAATCAAAACAAAATCTAAAACAACCAAACAACAACAATAAAACTAAATAACAAAACAAAAACAAAACAACATGACATGACCAAAAAAACATAACAAAACCTTTAGGGTATAATCAAATTCTTAGAAATCTATTACCCTAGGAATAAAACATTTGATGTTTTTTTCCTTGACCTTGAAATTTCTTAGGAGAATGAGTGTTAATGAGAATTGAGAGTTTTCTTAGAAAATTCTAACTGTCTAAGATGTAATTAACTATAGGAGCTTGCTCCTATAGGAGAATTAAGAACTCAGAATAGATGATACACCTAAAATCTTCTATTATTTATTTTTTGTGTAGATTTCCTTATATGAGAAATCATTTCTCTATAATGTCCACCATAATGAAAAATATTTTTGATATTTCTTTTTCTCATGTTTTCTATGATTAGTCTTTTCCTTCCTTCTCCTAGTTTCTTAAAATCTTGGAACCCTTTACATGATTCAAGACAAATAAGTTAACCAGAGATTAAGACAATAAAAATAGATAAACAAAGTGGCGACTCCTTTCAATCAAAAGTCACACATTTGACATGACGGGAATTGGCGGCAGACCAGGCGGGCACCCATCCATCACACATCCTCGTGCCATCAAGAGAGTGGCGACTCTGCTGGGGACTTTCTCTCTCATCATCTCTCATCAAATCATTTGCTCTCCATAGACATATATTCTATCTTTTGACAGATATAATTATCTTACCTAAATTTTAAACTCTGCGACATTAATAGTTAAAATGACATGACATTCTAAGGTATTCTATCATTTGACAGATAGGACTATCGACTATCTTAATCAATTTCAATTCAACTCTTTGACAAAAAGAGTTATCCATAATATTTATTACAGTCATAACATACAAACATTCTATGACATTTGTGACAGACATATCTAATGATAAGAATAACATAACACAAGAGATTCCTAGTTTACAAAATAAGTCTATGATAAAACTTGACATGTTGTCTTTCTAAATTTCTAGAAAACTACAATTGATTCCCGATTTGGTCTTTTCCTACTTCCAAGATCTCAATTCACCAATTTATGAAGACACTTGCCTCTACCAAAATGACTTTTGGTTGTTTGATGAAACTGAATTCATGATGAATAGTCCATCCCAATTCATTACAGAACCCTTCAAGGAGTTTAACTTAAAACCCTATGGTGATTTTTCACTTTTTGGAGAAGAACTACCTCAAGAATTTCCCATAGAACAACTGACTTTTGAGAAAATGCAGGAAGAACTTGATCAAAAGGGAATGAAATTTTATGTTGAAGATGATATTTTTTCACAGTATGAGGATGGAGCTTCTTCCAAGAGTGTTCCATTAACACGAACTCAATGAAGAAATAGAACTCGTTCTCTTAAAAGAAGAAAGAAAAGAAATGAGATTAAAAATCTTAAAATATCTGAATCCAAAGAAAGACTTTTTGGGAACACATCTTCTTCAAATAAGAATAAGCTTTATCCAGTGCTCATTGAGTACGAGGATAATGCATTCCAATCTTTCCAAAGAAAAAAATACTCTTCAATACAAATTATATAATTTATGTTCAAAAGACTTGCAGGAAAAAAAATATGTTCTATCTCTCAACGTTTGGAAAAAATGGGTTGTGCAGTCTCTTTGTCAATGAAAAAGAAGCCTCTTGCTCAAGAGCATTTAATTTATCAAGAAATCGACCAAGAATCCCCATCAAAAAACCAGTATACTCAGGTACCTGTTAAACTTCATTCGGAACAAAAAATGGAGGATATGACTATTTCAAGTGACAGAACAAAACATGATGAACTAATCCTGAAGGTGGAGGAAACATCTGCTAAAATGAAGGATCTTTTGTAAATTTTAAAAGTCGCATATCATTCCTACTCACACTACAATGATATACTTTCTATAACATCTCACCCCATACTTAAGACAAATGTATGGACACGTAAGATATCAGGAGAAATCTCTGATGATGTAAACACTTCCATGGACATATCTCAAGAGAAAGTTTGTGAAAAACATCCTGTCAAGACATTTGAAGAAAGACTGAAAAAGGTGAGAACCGACATTGCAAGTTTATCGACATGGAGGAAGGAAAAATCTTCCAACAATACAAGTGAGGAGTAAGTACATGAGCGACTTTTGCAGCACGAGAATTACCTACACCAGCCAAAGAAAACCTAATAGAAGGGTCACAGGTTATTATTCAACAACAAGATGAACAAATCAATCATCTTGAACAAAAGATTGAAGAAATAATGGCAACTCTATAAAATCCACCACAAACGATTGCTCAGCCTATCGTTGAAATCATTAGACCTGATGTGGTACATATTCTCGAAGATAGAAGAGAAGAAAACGTGATCGAGGAAAGCGCTCAAAGAAAAAAGATTCCACCCTAAGTTTAATTCTTGAAAAAAGAAATCACACAGCTTGTGGAACAAAAATTGAAAGAGACAATGGCTAAGGTGAAGGCCATATCATTAATTCCAAAGGTAGATCCTATCCAGATGAATTTGATTCCATCTAATATCCTAAAGGATTTGTTCCACCTCTCTTCAAGATGTTTGATGTAACCGACAATCCTCGTCAACATTTGGCGCATTTCAAAGCAAGCTGTTATAATGCAGGAGGGAGCGATGCTCTTTTGTTTTGACAATTCTTCAACAGTCTTGCCGGAGTTAATTTTGACTGGTATGCAGAACTTCCCAATAGTTTTGTTAAGATATTCACTGAACTTGAAAATTTCTTTATTCAACGATTCGTTGGGGCCCAACATCATGTAACAGTTGGATACTTAGTGGTGGAGAAATAAAAGCCAGAGGAAACCCTTGTCGATTACATTTTACATTGGAGAAATATCAGCAAGAAATTCAAACCACAACTCCAAGAGAAACATGCAATGGAAATTCTACTCATAAACATCCATGGTTCTATAGCTTTCATGCTTAAAGAATTCACGATAAAGACATTTGAGAAATTACTCAGTAAAACTGCTAACCTACAGGAGGAAGCTAAGCAGATGAGTGCAACAAAAAAGACTGAGAAGACAGAATCAGTCATAACATTTTAGAAGAAATTGAGAAATGTCTCAATAGTAGATAAAGGCAAGCAAGTGATGCAAATGCAACCCGAGTAGAAGAAGCAATGATAGAATGTAAATCAACTATCACAGTCATCTTCACAACTACAATTTCAACAACCATACTCACTTCCAATAGACAAGAAAACAATGTCTGAAAAGATAAATAAATAACATCCATTTAAGATGGGAGTCGTCAGAAAAATATTCTGTAGTCTGCTAAAGATACCGAAATTCAAATTACTTGAAGCCAAAATACCGGGAGAAGTCGACATGAAGGACAATCCTAATTGTTATCCTTATCATCCACAAAATTTAAGAATCTTGCATAACTTTAAAGATGGGAAGATAGTAATCCAAAAAGAATATCTAAAAGAACTTGTAAAAGTTTCAATTAATATGATTTTGGTTGGTACACTTATTCCTAACGACACTCCAAAAAATAAAAATAATAAAGATACTGCTCATGGCAAATCTCTTGAATGAGCTTTGGAAGATTCAACAATGGCAGTGGAATCTTCCAGAAAATAAAAAAAGAGAAGAAAAGGACGTAAATAAAAATGAATAAAGGTCTTTTAGATATAGGGGCTACTATTCCCTTTGTCTCTTCCATTTCCTACACATCTCCATAATCTACTAGGATAGTTGTCTCGGATGAAGGGAGAAATTCCCTCCATTCGTTGACCTTGTATGACTTTATCTCTACTATGAAAAAACACTTCCAGTTCTGCTTACACCTTATCTATTTTTGATACTACTTTTGAAAACGAAAAATCCAATTTCAATCCTAAAAACAATTCTTAATTCATACAAAATCTCAAGAATTTTAATGACAACCAAGACAATGACTATTTGAATGACAAAAAAAATGGAGATGACATTGTCACACTTGAATTACAAAGTGTACCAAGTAAAGTTAGAACTTTCTAACTCAGAAGGATATGTGTCAAATGATGCATTACAGAAAATAACTAAAATCAATTTGAGGAACGAAAGGGTCTCACCTTTGAGAATGGCCAAAAGAAAAATAAAGTATGACACCAGAAGAAACCATTCCTTCAGTACAACAACATTTATATGAAAAAAGTAAAGACAATTCCCATAAAAATGTGTACTACAATGTACTAGCCCATCTAAGGAAACTTCCAGCAAAACTAAATATTTACGACACACTTATTCTCTCCAAAGAGATGAGGGAGTCATTGTTAAATTCTCTTTTGGATCCTGAAATTTGTTTAGCTCAACTCGCTAGTACATTTCGAAATGAGGCTTACTCATTAGAGTAACAGACCAAGATAACCTTTTCTGACAAGGATTTGTTACTTGGAAAATTGATACACGTAAAATATATAGTGTTTTTAGACACATTTTTATATCTATTTTTGAGATATTGCGCTTTAATGAAAGGTATTTTTGTATTTTTCAGGCAGATATAAGTCAAAAGGGTGAAAAATACTTAATGGATTAAAAAAGATCAAATTTGGAGCAAAAAGGTGAAAAATGTGCAAAAGAGTTTTGGCACCTAAGCGCCAAATCTGATGCTTAAGCATCGGTTAAACAGAGAAGGCCGTGCCTAAGCACCGGAGGCCCCGCGCTTAAGTTCCAGGGGCAGTTATTGGACGAGTAAGTTCGCTTTCTGCGAATTTTAAAGAAGTTTTTGAGACACCCATTGGCTTAATAGGTGGTTATAACCACCATGGACAAAAATTATCATGAAAGGATGCATCTCTTGGGGAAATACATTGAATCTAGACATATTTTAAAGAGAAACCAAGGCACCTTTTGGAAAATTATAAAAGAAAGAAGAGAGGACTTAGAAAAGAGTCCTGAAAGTATTGGAAAGTTTTGAAAGTTCTCATTTGGTGAGTTAGTTCAGAGAGATTTTCAGGCACCACTTTTACTTTTAATTTATCCTTTTTGTTATTTTATTTTGAGTGATTGTAAAGAGAAGAGAATCAAAGGAGCTTCAAGAGTTTGGTGGAGGAGTTGAGATAAGTTTTTTATCCTTTTGTTTTGAGATTACTTTTGGTTTTAATTGAGACTTGCTGTTGGTTTGACAATGATTTCTTCTTTTAAATTAAAGTGTGGTTTTATTTTCTCCATGGATTCTGTCCAGTTTTTTTTATCTTTCTTCTTAAAATGATAAGTAATTA
>NW_018165538.1:262759-265915 GCF_001263595.1 Phalaenopsis equestris
GTTCATATGATTCATATGATTGAGTGCAAATAAATAGGAAAATATTCATTCAAGAGTGTAGAGTTAGAGAACTTTAAAGTGACAGGTTAAAGTCCCTAAGTTGGTTTATTGTTTTAGGTTCTGGTACTAGATGTTAGCCCCTAGGTTGAAGGAATTGAGGGAACTCTAGAGTGAGAGCTAGTATCTTTCCTGCTAAGGCAGTCTTAAGAACTATTCAAACTTTAAATTACTCAATGTTCTTTATAGCATCTCTAGTAAGGGTGAGTTTTATTGCTCTTATTTGCATACCTCCATAATAGAATTATTATACTTATTACTGATTCTTAATAAGTAGAAATGTATTTTCATATTTAGTGTTTTTCTTCTACAAAAACTCTAGTTATCTTTTTAAATTTTTTTTGTTCTATCAAAATATTGAAAATACCAAAAAAATTTAAATTTTCATTACTGCAAAAATAATCTTTAGTTTAGATAATTATCTTTTTATTAAAAATAGAAAGTTTGTTGTTCAATAGTGCATAATGCGTATTCTCCCTGTGGGTTCGATATTCAGGTCTTAATAAAAAATTCCTATATTACTTGATAACGATAGGTATACTTGCGTAGTATCTCAATATATATAAATTAAAAGTTAAAATTCTCATTTTTCTTCAAGATCAAGTTTTTGGTTTTGTTGTAAAATAAGAAAATATAAGTGAAATATAATCTGAATTATTGTTGTACTGTGCATATTAGTAGTATCTAGGGATCAAGTTTTTTGCACCGTTGCCAGGAAGAAATTGATTATAAAAGCAAATTTCTATTTTTAGAAAGTTTTATTTAAACTTTAAGTTATCTTATCTTATCTTATTTTATTTTGTATATTTTATTTTATTTTATTATATGTTAGTGTATGCGTAGTTCAGGTTCTGAAGGACTAGTGCCCTATGATTTTGAATTACAAAGAACTATTAGAAAAATCAGAAAAATAAAAAAAAATTATAAATTTTAAAAATTCCAAAAAAATTACAGAAATGACAAACCAAAATAATCAAAATGCTGAAATTCATCAAGAGTTTAGACCTTTAAGAGATTATGCCAACCCTACTGTAGATGAACTTCATTGTAGTATTCAAAAACCAATTGTAGTAGCTAATTCATTTGAGCTTAAACCTACTATTATCAAAATGGCATCAAATAATTAGTTGGGGGATCACCAACTGAAGATCCAAATTTACATCTTGCCAATTTTCTAGAATTGTGCGCTGTGTATCAGATGATGTCACAAGACTTAGGTTATTTCTTTTCTCACTGAGGGATAAAGTTAAGATGTGGTTGAATTTGTTAACACCTGGATATATCAGAACTTGGGGTGATTTAGCACAAAAATTCCTTGCAAAATATTTTCCACCATAAAAAACTGCAAACCATATAAATGATATTACATCTTTTAATCAGTTTGAAGGGGAATCTATTTATGAAGCATGGGAGAGATTTAAAGAACTCTCAAGAAAGTGTCCACCAAGAAAGTGTCCACACCACCACACCATGCTATACCAGATTGGTTAATAATTCAAACTTTTTATAATAGATTAGTTGGATCTCTTAGATCAATTATCGATGTCGCTACTTTTGGTTCATTGATGTCAAAACCATTTCAAGACGCTTATGATTTAATTGAAGAAATGACTACTAAATGACTACTAATAATGACTACTAATAATTTTCAATGGCCTTCTGAGAGGGTAAATCCTAAGAAATTAGCTAATATTAATGAAACAGATGCATTTATCATATTAGCAAATCAAGTTGCTGCAATTTCAAGGAAGTTAGACCAATTTGGAAGGAATTTTTGTCAATAAATTTCCATGATTGAAGAGAATTCATTAAACCAAATGACAGATTCTCAAGAATCGTTAGAAACTTTAAATGCCATAAATAATAAGCAGAATAACCCATATTCAAATTATTATAACCCAGGTTGGAAGAACCATCCCAACTTTAACTGGAATAACAATTCGGGTGGTAATAATCAGCAATAGGGGAACAACCAAGGAAACCCATTGGGAAACTGGAAAAACTAAAAGAATAATAATTATAAATCTACTTATCCTCCAGGTTTCAATAGTAATACACAGTTTAAGGAGAAGAAGTTGTCTATAGAAGAAGTGGTGTTACAAATGAGAATTCAATTACAAAGTCGATGAGCTACAATTAGAAATATTGAGAATCAATTGGGATGTATTGCTACCGCACTTAGCAATAGACCTCCAGGAACATTGCCTATTAATGTTGAAGTAAATCCTTTGAATCAAATCTAAAAGACCAGAATAAAGAACAAGTAAAAGCCGTTCAACTTAGAAGCGGAAGAGAGTTGAAAAGTCGGGTTCAAAGAGAAATTGAAATAGAGATAGAAGAAATTGAAGAATCAAAAGAGGACACTCCAAAAGATTATGAGAGACCTATTTCTCCACTAAAAATTGATTTGAAAAAACCAACACCTCCATTTCCTCAAATACTTCATCAGCAGAAGTTGGATAAACAATTTTCAAAATTTTTGGAAATATTAAAGAAGCTTACAATTAATATTCCATTTGCTGAAGCCTTAAAACAAATGTCAAGCTATGTAAAGTTTATGAAGGATATTCTTAACAGGAAAAGGAAGTTTGAACATAATGAGACTATTGCACTTAGTGAAGAGTTCAGTGCGATACTTCAGAAGAAGCTTCTTGAATTGCTTAAAGATCCTGGTAGCTTTACAATTCCATATGCAATAGGAGACAGATTTTATGGGAAAGCTTTATGTGATTTAGGTGTAAGCATTAACCTTATGCCATTATCAATATTTAAAAGATTGGGATTAGGAGAAATAACCCCTACTACAGTAACTTGCAGTAAGCAAATCATTTGATAACGTACCCTAAATGAGTTATAGAAGATGTCCTAGTGAAAGTGGATCAATTTATCTTTCATGTTGATTTCATTATGTTGGATATAGGGGAAGATAAAGAGATACCTATCATTTTGGGGAGACCTTTCATAGCCACAAGAAGAGCAATGATAGATGTGCAGAAAGGGAAATTAACAATGTGTGTCAATGATCAAACTGTTACTTTTAACATTTCAAAATCAATAAAATACCCTGCAAAAGGTAAAGATAATGAATGCTATAGGATG
>NW_018165538.1:266331-272920 GCF_001263595.1 Phalaenopsis equestris
AGGAATCAGTCCTTTAATTTGTATGCATAGAATTTATATGGAAGAGAACTGCATACCCAGGCCTGATCCACAAAGGAGATTGAATCCTGTTATGAAAGAAGTTATAAATAAAGAAATTTTAAAGTGGTTATATGCTGGAATTATCTACCCTATTTCAGATAGTGCGTGGGTTAGTCCAATTCATTGCATTCCTAAGAAAGGAGGAGTACTGTAACTGCAAATGAACAAAATGAATTAATACATACTAGACAAGTTACAAGATGACGAATATGCATTGATTATAAAAAATTAAATATTGCCACTAGGAAAGATCATTTTTCACTACCCTTTCTAGATCAAATGCTGGATAAACTAGCTGGGCATAAATACATTTGTTTTCTGGATGGATATACCAGTTATCACCAAATTCAAATATCTCCTGAGGATTAAGATAAAACAATGTTTACCAGTCCTTATGGTACTTTTGATTTTTGAAGAATTCCCTTTGGTTTATGTAATGCCTCTACTATATTTTAAAGATGTATGATGACAATTTTTTTTAATTTAAATGAAAAAGAGATTGGAGTATTCATGGATGGCTTTTTAGTGTTCGGAACTTCATTTAACTCATGTTTAGAACATTTATCCAAAGTTCTTAAGCGCTGTGAAGAAACAAATTTAGTCCTTAATTAGGAAAAATGTCAATTTATGGTAATATGACGAATTGTATTAGGACATCAAATATCAAAAAATGGTATGGAAGTAGATCATGCTAAAATTCAAGTGCTAAAATTCAATGGAAGTAGATCATGCTAAAATTCAAGTGATCGCTAATTTACCTTATCCAATAATGTAAGGGAAATTAGGAGTTTGTAAGGACATGCTGGATTCTATAGACGATATATTAAAGACTTTTTCAAAGATTGCTAAGCCTTTCAAAGATTGCTAAGCCAAAGATGCAATTTTCAATTTTGATGAGGAATGCCCCATTTACTGGAGAAAGATGTAATTTTTAATTTTGATGAGGAATGCCTAAAAACTTTCAAGTTATTAAAAGAAAAACTAATCACTGCGCCAATTATAGTTTCACTAAACTGGGAAAAAACTTTTTAATTAATGTGTGATGTTAGTGATTATGCATTGAAGCTGTTTTAGGACAAAGATATGATAAAATTTTGAAAGTTATTTACTATGCTAGTAAAACTCTTAATGAAACTCAAATTAATTATACAACAACTGAAAAAGAGTTATTAACAATGTTATATGCTTTTGATAAATTTAGATCATATTTAATTGGAACTCATTGTGTAGTGCAACATATCATTCTGCTATTAAGTATTTAATGAAAAAGAAGGATGCTACTAAACCTAGACTTATAAGATGGATTCTTCTTTTGCAAGAATTTTATTTTGTAATAGTAGATCGGAAGGGGATTGAAAATCAAATTACTGATCATTTGTCCATGATTGAATTAGAGAAACCACTCTGTTTTGAAAATGAAATTAATGAACTTTTCATGATTAAAAATTGGTCACTATTAATGAGTGGCATGTTCCGTGGTATGCGGACATTGTGAACTTTATTGTTAGTGATATTATAACCAATGGAATGACATACCAACAGAAGAAGAAATTTATTTCTAAAGCTAAGACTTATTTTTGGGATGACCCATTTTTATATAAACAAGGAAAGGAGCTGACTATTCGAAGATGTGCACCATTAGAAGAAACAAATGAGATTATCTAAAAATGTTATAATTTTTATTTTGGCGGTCATTTTGGTGTTGATAAAACAACATACAAAATTTTACAATCTAGATTTTGTTGGCCTAAAATTTTTAGAGATGTTAATGTTTACATCAAAACTTATGATTGATGTTAAAGAGTGGCCAATATTTCTAGAAGATATGAGATGCCCCTCAATTATATTCTAGAAGTTGAAATATTTTCTAGAAGTTGAAAGAAGTTGAAATATTTGATGTTTGGGGATTAGATTTCATGGGACTATTTATACCATCTTTCAGAAATTTATATTTTCTGTTACTAGTGGACCATGTATCTAAATGGATAGAAGTTATTGCTTTACCTCGATGTGATGCTCAAAGTGTTGCAAAGTCTTTGAAAATGAATACATTTTGTAGATTTGGGATGGCAAGAGTTATCATTACTGATGGGGGAAGTTATTTTAAAAATGTCGTAATGGAGAAATTATTAAAGAAATATCATATAAATCATAGGATTGATACTGCTTATCATCCTCAGACAAGTAGTTTGGATAAATTATCCAATCAAGATATTAAAAGAATTATGGAAAAATCTGTGAATCCAACAAAAATGTATTGGTCAGTCAAACTTGACTATGCTTTGTGGGCTTATAGGACTGCATACAGAACTCCTATAGGAATGTCCCAACAAAGGCTAATATTTGGAAAAACTTGTCACTTACGAGTTGAACTTCAGCATAAGGCATATTGGGCGATTAACGAGTTCAATTATAATTGGAAAAGATGTTGGTGAGAATATATTGTTACAATTAAATGAGCTTGAAGAGATAAGGAATGAATCTTATAAAAGTGTCAAAATTTATAAACAAAATTTATAAAGAAAAGAAAATTTATAAAGAAAAGATGAAGATGTGGCATGATCGAAGGATTCTTAGTAAAAATTTTTAGCAAGGGCAAAAGTTTTGCTATATAATTCAAGGTTAAGATTAGTTCCAGGCAAACTTAAGTCCAGGTGGATGGGCCTATTTATTGTGATTAAAGTTTATCCTTAAGTTTATAAGTTTATCCTTATGGAGCTGTGGATATTAAAGATCCTAAGTCTAAGAAAATCTTTAAATTTAATGGACATAGACTGAAACCTTATTTTATAGAGGATCAACATATTTTTAATGATGGAATTATGTTGGGTCAACCAGAATAAGAACTAGTTACATCGGGTTGATGTTGTAAAACCAAGCGCTTTGTGGAAGGCAATCCATAGTTATAAATGTGTTTTTATTTTGATTGTTGTTTTATGTGTGATTAAGAAAATTTACGATAGTATTTTTGAGACTATTATGTGTTAGTATTAATTTTAAGATTTTATTTAGTGATCTTTTTATTTAGTGATCTAGACATGTTTTAGTGATCTAGACATGTTAAAATGAGAATTTGGACGTTAAGTTGACTCGTGCAAAAATGTGCACTAGCGCTTAACGCCAAATCCAGCGCTATTAAAAACATGTGCAAAATTAATATTCTAGAAGGTAAAATTATCTAGATGTTTGCAAAAATGTGCCAAGATAGTTTCTAAACGTGTCTAGGAGTTATTAAAAGAATTTAGGCTTATAAATAGAAGGGTTTAGTGAAGGAAATTTACCCCAGATCATTTCTAGCCCTAAAGTCTAAGAGAGAGATAGATTTTAAGACGATATCTTCATGGGAGATGGATTTGAAGAAGAAGGAGACCATGAGGAAGAAATTATTTAATCAAAGTGCACAAGAGATGTATAATAGTTTCTTAGCCGTTATTATTGAAGGGATATCAGAGAAGATCAACAAAATTGAAAATACCATGTCTGTACTGGAGACTACGGTATTGGAGATTCATGCACATCTTGAGCATATTGGATGGTAATTGAAAATGAAATTTAGTCACACTAGTTATATAGAGGAAGCGGATAAGGAGATGTTTCTTAAGCAAAAGTGGATTGAAGAAGATTGCATCAGAGCACGTCACCACCGTCCGTTTTATTAAATTTATTTTCCAGTTGCCCCAGGAGAGACTAATGAAGGACTTGAATTTGTTCCTTCTAATGAATCAAATTAATTTCTATGTTTGAAGTAATGCTTTTGTGTGTTTAAAGCCGTTTTCTTTAAGTGTTTTAGTGTTTAAGACTTGCTTTTAGTGTTTGTGTTACTTAGGTGTTTAATTGTGAAAGATTGTTAAGTGTTTGTATTTAGGAAAATTTTCTCATCCAAGACTATTTGGAATGAGAACTAAGTGTTTCAATGTATTTGTACTCATTTGTGAATTAATATAAGTTTTTTTGTGTGAAATTTTGTGTTGTTTTAGCCTAGAATTAAAATAGTTATTAAAAAGAATTTTGAGATAAAGGAGAGTTACAAGAAGTTGAAAATAGTCATTTAAGTGCTATGAGACCATTTAGTGGTGGTTCACTTAGACAAATAGTGCATTTTAGGCTCCGTTTGGGGCGGCTTATAAGTGCGGGCGGCGTTTTCAAAATGCCGCCAAACTGTTTGGTTCGCACGTTTCATCAGCTTATCTGAAACTGCGATTGGGTTTTTGCGTTTGGGTTTTTACACTAAACATAGGCCGCGGGTAGACCCCTGCGGCCGGCCTGTGGGTCACGTTTCAAGATAAGCAGCTTATCCTGAAACACACAAGCTACCCCAAAAGTACCCTTACTTTAATTTGAAATTGTTGAAAATCGTGCACTGGCGCCTAAGCGCCACATCTCATGCTTAAGCGTGAGTAAACCAGAGAAGCAGGCGCCGAAGTGCCTTTTACCCCGCTTAAGTGCCGGTTCATGTAAACTGGTTCGCAAACAGTTAAAAGTGAATTTTTGAGCCGGAAATTGCCATTTTTAACGCCACCGTCACCTTCTTCCTCTTGATTTCACGAATTTTGAGGGCTAGGGCACATCTAAAGTAAACATTTCTTGGTGGAATTAAGTGAAATTTGCTAGATCCAAGTTCTTTGAGGTAAGAGCTTTACTTCTATGTAAAAATTTTGGATTTTCACCATGCATTTTGACCACATTTGGAGAAATTTGAAAATTCACTATTCATGGTGAAAAATGAGGAAAAATCTATGGAAATTGCATGGGAAGTTTAGTTTGGGCTTTTGGAAGTTTAGTTTAGTAATTTAAACTTTATTTTTAAATTTATTGTTGTAATTTATCAAATTTGTAGAATGGCACCAAGAATGAAGAGGAGCAAAGGCAAAGCCCCTTTTGATTCGAGTAAATTGTTAGTTCAAAAGCTCAAAAGCAGTATAGTGATGCGTTGCAATCACGCGAACTGATTCAGGTGCGATGTTTTAGAAATCCGGGTGGAGAAGCAAAAGATTTAATTGTTCGCCGACAGTGGGAACAATTATGTTGTTTCTTTGTTGTGGCAGTTATTTCTGCTGTTAGAGAGTTCTATGCAAACCTCCATGGTCTCTAAAGCTGAAGAAAAGTGAGTCATGGTTCGAGAGAAGTTGATACCCTTTTCATCAGAGGTAATCAACTTGTTTTACCATTTACCACCGGATATGTTATGTTTTTATGCAAATTATAATCCTACTAAAGCAGAATTAGACGAGATTATTTCTTACTTGACTAATGAAAAGAGAGTTAACTTCCCAAATTCAAAGTTATGTGCACTTTCAACGGTCTTCACACTATTTTATTTCTTCTCGTCTGCTTCTGAACAATCATCTCAGTGAAGTGACTAGAGAAAGAGTGATGTTGAACTATTGTATTCAAGAGGGAAAGCACATCAACATTGGAGCTTTGATCTGTCAGACTATCATCAGTTCTGTTGCAGCTGTTACAACTATAGGTCTGGGATTTGCTTCCTTGATATTTTCTTTGTGTGAGCAGGCTGGAGTTAAATATGATAGCTGGGAGGAAGTGTTATTACCTCTAAAGCCCAATACTAAGGTGAATGTGAAGAGTTATTCTGAGCATTCAATTTCTGGCTGGAGAGAAGGATTTTTCAAAAGTTATGGAATGGAGATGTCTACAGCTTCTACCTCTGCTGCTTCTACATCTAGACCATCTACCTCTCTTGCTTCTACATCTTGAGGTGAGTTCACTGATACCCGAGATGAGTTATTACAGAAGATGATGGATAATATCAATTTTACCGCTGATAAGGTACAAAAATTTAGAGTGTTTTGCACATCATACTAATAAGTATAATAGAAGAAAGAGTGGTTATGAAGAGAAATTCCACTCATCTTTGGAGAGCCTGATTAGAGGTGACCCACGAGTGCAATTTCCCCCATTTCCTGAATATCTTGATCATGGGCCTGCAGAAAAGTGGTATAACGGTAATTCTGAGGAAGAGGAGTATGATTGAGATATTTTTATGTTTGTTTATGTTGAAGACTATGTGATGTAGTACTGCTACATTTGTTTTGTGTTGATTTGGACTATGTACTACATTATTTTTGGGACCTTTTATATTGTTATTGTGATGTTGTGTTTTGTTGGTGGTCTGTTTTAACATTCAAGGGTAATAGTTGTTGATATGTGTTTAATATTGTTGTAGTTAGATTAGGATTGAACTTCATTCTATGTCTTTTGAAAAGTTTAAAAATCTAGCTAACTTAGATCTTAAATTTAAATTTCTAAAGCTGTTACCCTATATTTTTCTTTTATCATGTTAGTTAGTTTGTTTTTATGCTGAGATCTTGAAATCAAGTTAGTCTGTTAGTTTACTTTTATGTTTATACCCACTGCTTAGAAGTCTATTGAATCTCTACATGTTAAATTGAAATGAAAATATAGAAAATTTGATCAAAAATTAATTTTACTCATGTTTTTAGTTTTATACTTGTAATCATTAGGGTTTAAAAATTCCTCTTAGCATGTTATTTTAAATTTTCATTCCTGC
>NW_018165538.1:273077-274326 GCF_001263595.1 Phalaenopsis equestris
AAAAAAATTGATTATGTATATGAAGTTATATTAGGGAAGTAAAATTTGATTTTAGAAATGAGTAAGAAAATTTAGTTAAAATTTTTAGTAATGAAGAAAAACTTTAAGTTAAAAAGTTTTTAGATGAGAAAATGTTTAATATAAGTAACTATCTTTAGTAAGAAAATTGTATTTTTGAAAAATTTGGATAATTCAAATTTTTATTTTTAATACTTAAATTTCTTTTATTACAATAATTTTCAAGACTATTATTATATTTTTAAGTAAAAGACTTATATCAAGACTTTGCTTTAGGAAAAGAGAAGTGGAATTCAAAATCATTAAAGGCTTATCCAGATATAGTAAACCTTGCTTGGAAAAGAAAAGAAAAAAAGAAAGAGAAGAAAAAGTAAAGAAAAAAGTGAAAGAAAAGAAAAAGAAAAAGAGAAAAAAATTAGGAAGGAGAAGCTTGAGGATTAGTGCTTAATAAAAAATTGGTTCAAAATTTGATCTTTTTAAAGTATAAGACTTGAGAAACTCTTAAGCTTATAGATATAATATAGTAAGTAAAATTATTTTTAATAAAAATTCTTAAGTGGAGATAATAAAAGAACTAAATTCTAAATTTGGAAAATCTACAATATATTTATGAATTAGAGAAAAACTCATAATTTTATCTTTCCTAACATTAAGAATTTCTAAACATTAAGTTGGTCTCATTTAGTGAATATTTTGTTTAAATTAGACAGTTATATTTCTAAATCAAAATTTTAGTAACTCTTAAAGAAACTCATATACATATGATACATATTTAGTTTTTAAAGATTGAAGTGTCACCTGAGGACAAGTAACATCTTAAGTTTGGGGGATTTTAATACACCTAAAATATATAGTATTTTTAGACATATTTTTATATCTATTTTTGAGATATTGTGCTTTAATGAAAGGTATTTTTGTGTTTTTCTTGCAAATACAGGTAAAAATAGTGAAAAATGCTCAAAGAAGTGAAAAAGGATCAAATTTAGAGTAAAAAGGTGAAAAATGTGACATAGAGTTTTGGCGCTTAAGCACTGGTTAAACAAAGAAGGCCACGCCCAAGCGCTAGAGGCCCTGCGCTTAAGTGCCATGGGCAATTTTTGGACGAGTAAATTCGGTTTCTGTGAATTTTGAAGAGGTTTTTGAGGCACCGATTGACTTAATAGGTGGTTATAACCGCCATGGATGAAAATTATCACGAAAGGATGCATCTCTTGGGGAAATACATTGAATA
>NW_018165538.1:274775-275442 GCF_001263595.1 Phalaenopsis equestris
AAAGAAGTTGTGATGATTTAAATCCATGCACTTGTACTTCATTTACTTCTTGATTTGGCCAATCCAGATGTTAAAACTTATTGTGAGAACATGTGAGAATCGGGCTCATATTGTCTTAGTCAACAATTGGAAAGAATCACATGAGGTTGTATGAATGAGAATGTAGTTCATATGATTGAGTGCAAATAAATAGGGAAATATTCATTGAAGGGTGTAGAGTTAGAGAACTTTAAAGCGGTCTTCAGAACTATTCAAACTTTAAATTAACCAATGTTCTTTATAGCATCTCTAGTAAGGGTAAAGAATTTTATTGCTCCAATTTGGAATAACACAATTTGCATACTTCCACAACAGAATTTCTATACTTATTACTGATTCATAACAAGAAGAAGATATTTTCATATTTAGTACTTTTCTTCTACGAAAACTCTAGTTATCTTTTTAAATTGTTATTGTTCTATAAAAATATTGAAAATAAAAAAAAATTTAAATTTTTATTACTGCAAAAATCATCTTTAGGTTAGATAATTATCTTTTTATTAAAAATAGAAAGTTTGTTGTTCAATAGTGCATATTGTGTATTCTCCCTGTTGTGTATTCTATGTGGGTTCGATATTCAGATCTTAATCAAAAGGTCCTATATTGGTCCTATATTACTTGATAACGA
>NW_018165538.1:275476-276320 GCF_001263595.1 Phalaenopsis equestris
TTGCGTAGTATCCTAATATATATAAATTAAAAGTTAAATTCTTATTTTTATTTTTTGTCAAATTTTTTGTTTTGTTGCAAAGTAATGAAATAAAAGTTAAATATAATCTGAATTATTATTGTACTGTGCATATTAGCAGTATCCAAGGATCAAACATCTGAACATAACTGACCATTATACATTACAGTGAATATCAATGATACTACACTACCAAAAGTTGTTGGCGCTATTTTTGGTTGGAGAGTTGCCCGTAAGAAGCTGTCAGTCACCGGAATCGAAGTCTTGTCGCCCGCTTCGGAAGGACGTTTTAATTTACATATATATTTAATTTTAGAAAAATATGAAATCAAACTGACCCCTTATTTTTAATAATTTAAATGAAAGAGCAGTGTACCTAAAATCTTGTATCTATCCCGAAGGATAAACGCAAGTCTTGAGGATGAGGCTCGATCAAACAAACTGTCGGCGAGGAAAAGTGAGGTTTGTGGGGAGTTGCCCGTAAGAGGCTGTCGGTGACCAAAATTGAAATCCCGTCGCCCGCTTCTGAAGGACGTTGAAGTATGCAATCAAACTGACCCCATATTTTTTATAGTTTAAAATGAAAGAGCATTGTACCTCAAATCCTGTATCTATCCCAAAGGATAAACACAAGACTTGAGGATGAGGCTCGATCAAAAAAACTGAGGAAAGTATGACTTCTATTTGGTCTGCAAAACCTTTGTATTTGTCGACAAGTTCCCCTATTTAATATAAAAGATTAAATAGGGTTTATTTTAAGCTGGGTTTGGACATGCTTCCTATAAGGGCAAGCCCCTATAGTTAATTACATCTTAAATGACCAAAG
>NW_018165538.1:276994-277900 GCF_001263595.1 Phalaenopsis equestris
TTGTGTGGTGTTTGTGATTAAATTTTGAGTTATTTTATATTTTGAATGTTGTGGGGGTAAATTTTATCTTGGTTGATTTTAGTTTTGGTTTTGGTTATGTGGCTATCCTGACAGTTTTAGTTTTCATGTAGGGTGACATCCTTGTTTAGCATGCAAATTTGCAGGTATAAAAGTACAGTCTGAGAAACACAGTATGAAAGTACAAGAAAGACAACGCTGAAAAACTGTAAAAGTGTACCTGGCGAGTCTTCTCGTTCCACCACCTGAAACTTAAAATGCATGTCAAGGCAGTTTATGAAGAGCAGGAAAAGTAAAGTTTTGCAGCTTTCCTAACCCTATGTCATATCTTGGTGGGTCCTTTAGAAGTTTAATTAAGTATGATGTTGCCAAGCAAAATATATTAAGTTTGGTAGATCTCTGAGGTATCCAACAGATCTATAAAAAGAAGCAGGACCATGCTACTCTCTCGCTGCCTGGAGAAAAATCCCGAGCTCTTTTTAAACTTATTATGTTGCTTAATAATTCATCCTATAAATATCCTTAATGCTCAGTGAACATTGATTTCTCAATTATCCCTAAGAATGGGTTAATTATCATTTATCATTCAATTTGAAGATTATGTGAGTGAATTCCCTTAAAGAGGAAGTTAGTGTAATTTGAAAACTTAGCCAAATTTTTAATCCTAATTGGGCTTAGTGGTTTTTCAAGGATGTTCGATTATGTTATGTTTATTTCTCTAATCCTTATTTAGTTAATTTTGATTTGGCCTAAGTCACCACTAAGCCCTTAAGACCTAGGTGAGTGTCTTAATTAGCTTTGAAAAGGGTTAAGCTTTAAGTGGTCATGATTCATGATTTGGATTCTATTTGGAAATCAAAATAGGGGTATTAAATTGATTAATTATTG
>NW_018165538.1:278150-280055 GCF_001263595.1 Phalaenopsis equestris
TTCATAATTTGTCAAATTCAATTCAAATGACTTTGAAATTTTTATCCTACCTCATTCATGGGTCAATTAAGACATCAGAGGAGAAAAATGTGATTTTTCAGAATTTAATTTATTTTATATAATTATTTTGATGCAAAAATAGTAATTTTCAAAGAAAATTCCTAACTTGATCATGGTAAATTTTAATCCCTTGAAATTTTTACTGGAGGTAGATCTAAACTATATAAGCTGTTTGATCAAATTTCATAATTTTTTGAATTCTCTGTGATTTATTAAAATTATTTTAATTTATGGGCTATTTAATAAAACTAAAATATTTTAAATGGTGAAAATTAAGTTTTGTGTTTTTGAAATATCTCTCTGAGGTTAGAGAACCCAGAGGAGCAAATTTCATATTTTTTTGATTTTTCTTTGATTTATTGGAACTATTTTGGGGAAAACTCATTTTTAGCCTTTAAAAATTATTTTTAAGCTTTGAAATTCAATATATTTATTTAGAAAATGAAGAAAAGTATTCTAATTATTCTTAAGTGATTAAGAAGAAATTTAGAACATTTCGATGAATTTTATTATTTTTGTGATTTTTATGAATTTTTAATTATTTAAATACTTAAAATAGGCCAAAAATTAAGTTTTTATTTAAAAAATATCATTTTATTTTTATAAAATATCCCTGATCACAAAGAACTCAAAAAATAAATTTTTATAAATTTTTGAGTTATTTTTTTATTTTTAAAAATCATTTAAATGCCAAAAATGATGTTTATCTTTAAAAATCAACTTAAGTTATCAAATGAACTCAAAATATTTTGAAATTATTATGGTGAGTTCTATGGATCTTAGATCACAGTGGAGATCAAAAATTAAATCATTTAAATGTTTATATTTTCCAAAATTAATTATCTTAGTGATTTAGTGTTTGTAAAATTTAAGTGCATTTTAAATGACTTGACCCATCAAATTATAAATTATTTCTTGACCCATCAAATTATTTTCGAAAGCTTCTTTAGTCATGGTGGACCTTCCAAAATTTTTATAAAATTTTCTAATCAAAATGATAATTTTCATGATTATTTTATGGAAATAATGTGCAAAAGCTTGAAAAATATGGATCTTTGTATAGCAATCTCCTCTGACTTTGGAAAAATCAGAGGATGTTTCCCTTGAAAGAGGCTACAACATGCCAAAATTTCAAGCCAAGGTGATGTGTCAATATGCATGGAGAATCAAATGATTCCAAATAGTGTTTAATTAATTAAAAATATTTTGTACATTAAATGGACTTGAAATTTAGTCCACATTGTTCTCCTCTATTCACTGAGCAAGAGAGTATTTTTTTTTTTGTGATTTTTCTACACAAAGTTATGTATTTTCGAAGTTTAGGGATTAAATAAATAAGAAAAGGCCCCTATTTTCATACTTATCCATGTCAACCTCGTACGGGTCAAATAGGCCACGTGTCGCTGTGTGATTGGCGCTGCCAGCCAGCTCATTCCCGCCCATGTCGGACTGCTGTCTGTCCGACGCGATCAGGGCCTCCCGATTAATACACGCTCGATCTGACGGTTGACCGACTTTTTGTAAATTGACAAATACAAGAATTTGATGGCGCTAATAGAAGATTTAATTTCCAGCAACGACGTTAAAAGACTTGATCGCGACTTTATAGATGTGTCTAATTTGATTAAGATGTATAAATATAATATTCAATAATGTTAAAGTTGAATTTGTCAACGCAAGTATACGTATCGCTCAAGTAATATAGGGCTCTAATGGAGTCCTAGATATCGATCCCACAGGGAGTAGTTTAGAATTGCATACTAAGACCTTAGAAAAGCAATACTTTATTCACAACAACGACGTTCAATTTGCTTATCTGTCACTAATAGGCAATTGAAATAAATA
>NW_018165538.1:280374-280759 GCF_001263595.1 Phalaenopsis equestris
TTCATATATAAAATCAAAGTCATACAAACTAAAATAAGTAAATAACTTATCTCTAAATTCTCCCCAAGAACACTCCTTGAAGTTCCTCTGAATCTCTTCCTTTATTTACAACACAAAGAATTCCTCTTCGAAGGAGCAAGGAGGAAGAAATCTCTCACTTTCCCTCCACACTTATAATTTCTCAAAGAAATCCTCACAATTATTACACACTAATGGAACTTCTCTAACCTCCAGGTTCTCCAGGATCTCTAGGGCCTCCAGGACCTTCAAAACCTCCAACACTTCTTAATTTTCGGCCAAAATGTTCTTTTAAAGTTGTGGATGAGCTTTCCCAAGAGTTACCTAAGCATCCCTTCAAAATTTGGCCTTATCCAAAGCTTGAGTA
>NW_018165538.1:281014-281884 GCF_001263595.1 Phalaenopsis equestris
GTTTTCCCTTTAGGTAGGTCCAGTGAAGCCAATTTTTGATTAGGCATATCCTCAAGCTTTTCCTCACTTTTATTTTTTATATTTTTTTTCTTTCTTTTCTCATTTTCATTTGGATTGTTTTCAATCCTATATATTTTTCTTCTCATTTCAGAGATTGTTTTCAATCCTTTCTTTTTCCTTTTTCAAGTGAGGATTACTATATCTGGATAGCCTTTAATGATTTTGAACATCACATTTCTTTCCCTAAATTTGAAATTCAAAGCATTCCTTTACCTTATAAATATTTTATTTTTTTTACATCATTGAGCCCCAATCTTTTCTTCTCAAATGAATTTCTAGATTCTTAATACTTCAAAATATAGTTTTTTTTTTACTTTAAATAGTTAACTATAATCTTATTCTCTTATACGAAATATCTTAAGTTAGAAAATTAATTTTCATTACGAAAATATCTCTTTATATCTACCATAATATTTAAATAGTTACAAAAATATAGTTACCTGAATTAAATTCACTACATAAAATCATATAAATAATTTTTGAAAATATTGAAATAGAGGACATCTAATTTTTAATTTTTTTCTTCCCTCTCCCAAACTTAAATTTTTAAATATGAAATAATACAGGTGGAAAGAAAAACTATAAATATAAATCATACCTCAGTATTGTAGGATTTCCATCATTTTGAAATTTTTGCAGGCCTTCTCCAATTTTTACTTCACCTAGTCTGTATTATTAGGAGCTTTCTACACATATAATCCATTAGAGGAATTTTTTAGTAATGAAATTTTGAAAGAAGTATAAAACTAAAACATTAAATAAGCACAATATTTCCTAACACAATCACAATACTAAATAATTAAAATTAAA
>NW_018165538.1:283674-284290 GCF_001263595.1 Phalaenopsis equestris
GGTGTCAAAAAGCTTTGAAATCGCCTCCTAATCCAAGATCTCTCAAGCTCTAGGTCGAAAATGACATTTTTTAGGAGGAAGGGGATGATGAATAGTGGCGGTTGATTGGTCAAAATTGCGGTTAAAGGTGTTTTTTTGTGAGCTTGCCGTCAGCGAGGTCGATGGCACCGTCGGCGCGCTTAAATCAAATATAAATCCTAAGTCTCGGGAAAATCTCGCCGTTGGCGGCGTCGAGGGCGTCGTCGGCGGGCTCTATTGATTTTGTCCAAATTCTGGATTTTTGCGATTTCGATCAATTCCAAGCCTAAACGACATCCGTTTAATCATTATAGACATAATTTTAAATAACTAAATGATGTACTCAACACATATAACTTTCACAAAACAAAACATCATATTTATATATGAATTCCAAGGGGTACAATATACATTACTTAAAACACTTAAGTTTGGTATTTTCTCAACCTCAATACATTAATTCAATATCGCAATCCAAGCCACAAAACTCAAAATGCTGAAAACAAAACATCGTATGCTTAGTCTCAACTATACAGAGATCTATAAGCATAATTCTAAAGCAAAGTAAATATAAAGTTCAAATCAAAATACATAGATA
>NW_018165538.1:284346-285012 GCF_001263595.1 Phalaenopsis equestris
GTACTCGATTCTCCTCTGAGATCACCCAATGATTGCACATGAACAAAGAGGTTGTAGAAGGGTCGGAATGGAAATTCTTCAGTAGAATCCTCCTCTATCAACTTCATCCTCCTCATCAGTCGTATCAAACTATCTTCTAAATGTCCAGAATGTTTGAAATGTTCCTTCATCCTCCAATCCAGATGATTTATAAAATCAAAGATATTATTAATAACATTCATGACATTTTCGACCTCCTTTTCCAATTTCTTGATTCGACGCAGGATCACCAAAGACTTATCAGGGACTCAGGGTTGAACTGGCATGAACTGGTAGTGAGTTTGGAGATGATTGATCAACTATCATGGCCAGGTCATTTTCATCTTCAAATGATGGGAATCTTTCAGTTCGGTCTTAATTTAATTAAGTTAAATTAAGTTTGGAGATGATTGATTAAATATCTCACTCGATTCTTAATTAAATTAAGTGAATTTTTTTTAAAATGCTCGTATTGACTAGTCGAACACATCCATACAGCTGATGAACCCTTAAATTGAGTTTATATTCATGAATAATTAAAAGAAGCTTGGTTTAGAGTTAACTTTGAATACCTTTATCCAAGAGGGGTAGCCTCGATTGGATGCTTGTAGAAGCTTTAGGTGGGGGACAGAAGCCTAGGGATGGGGC
>NW_018165538.1:285025-289021 GCF_001263595.1 Phalaenopsis equestris
CTGGTTGTGGTGAAGTGCCTAAACCCAAATTCGATCAAGGTCGATTTGGGGGTTGTCGAAGTCCACCTTAGGGTGGTCAGATGATCAGGCTTTTATGGGGGATCTTCTTCTCTTGATGTTGGGATGGTGTGGGTACAATTAATTTGAATTTGGTGGAGGTTTGGAGGATGTCCTGTTTTGGTCTTGAAATTGAGCTCCAAAATTGAACTCAAGTAATGGATTTGAGCGACTAAGGAGGGTTTAGTTAAGCTCAAGAGGTCTCCAGGAAGTTCTTGAAGAAGTTTTACACAGTCTCCCTAAAGAATTTCAAGCTCTCTCTCTCTTTCCATGAAGGGGAAGTTTAAATAAAATGGCCTAAGCTGGCTGTCAGGGTCAATTGAGGGGTGCATTTGGTTACTTATGTGGAGGGCAGAGAAGCTCCAATGAGCAGCTGGGCCCAATGAGCAGCTCCATTGAGCAGCTGGGCTGATTTGGCCTTTGGGTTTGAATATGGTGAAAATCCCTTGTCTTGTCCATAGTTTTGGCCATTTCCTAGTCACCTAGGTGGCTAGCCGGCCAGGAATTGGTCCCCTCTTGGCTCAGGGAAGTCAGAGGTGGCTAATGATGATTATCTCGCAAGGGTAAGTGATGATGTTGGAGATATTTCAAGTTAGGTCCAAAAGTGAGTAAAATCCCTTCATTTGGGGATCCATTGGTCCATAGCTTGTCATGGTGCTTTTAGGAGGGTTTAGCCTTATTTTTAGGAAGGTTTTGGTGGCTTAGACATGGTTAAGTCATATTTTGGTGAAAGGGTTCAAGTGAGTGCAAATGACCAAAACTTGGGATTGGGCTAGATTAGCCATGTCCATTGACCCAATTGCTTGATCAAAATTGTGTAGATGATTGTTATGAAGATTTTTGGTGAAGGGTTGAAGTGATTTTGAGTTCAATTGGTAGGGCTATTTGAAGGATTTTTGAAATTTGGGCATGTTGGGTTAGACATGGGTCTAGGCTGGGTTAGCCTTGGGCTAAGTCCAAATTAGTCCAAATTTATTGTAAGTCCAAATTTATTGTTGAAAAAGGTCAGAAGGAACCTCATGAAGAGTTTTCAACATAAATTGGGTGCTAATTTTGGGATTAAGGCAATCATGTTGGTGAAATTTGGGGACTTAGCCAATTTAGGGCTTTTGGACTTAGGCTGAAATCAAATGAAATTGAGGTCTCACCAAGGCCAATTGAAGGTCAATTTTGATGTATGAGGATCTTATGAAGATTTTTCAACACAAATTGTGGCCAATTTACTAAGCTATGGGTTTAATTTGGTGAGATTAGGTCACATGGTAAAAATTAGGGTTTTGACCTAAATCAAAATTGAGTTCAAATCATAGACCAATTAAGCTTGTATTTCATTTAGTTTGGCCATATCAAAATTTAATTTTAGTTTATGATTGGAATTGGGGTCAATTGAGATCAAATTGATGAACATTTGAGTTGAGTTTGGGGAAGGTTTAGGTTCATAAAGGCAAATTTGGGGATATTTGTTAAAGATGGTTAAATTGGCCAAATTGGGTCATGTGGTAGTTGAGAGAAATGAAATTGGGAATATTTGGAATTTATTGGGATTTTATGATAATTTTTAGAATTTTTGGGATTTTGGATTATGGAGGGGTATTTTGGTAATTTGGCCAATTTGGAGATTTTGGGTAGTTTGGGTGTTTTCAAGGTGTTTGAAATAATTTTTGAATTAAGTTGGGTCTTTTGGCTAGATTTGGAGATTTTGGCCAAATTTGGGGTCCCAAGGGTATCTAGGTAATTTGGGGGAATTTAGGGGCAAAAGGGTAGGTTGGGTATCTTGGTAGAGTTGGAGTGCCAACCACTATCAATAAGCCATGGACCAATGGAAAACCCATTTTAAGTCCTCTATGTAGTGGTCTTAGCTAAACCCTAGCCCAGGGCTAATGGGTTTAGGGAAGCACCTACAGTCTCCCAAAAGTATCAAGGGACCAAAGCCTAGAAGTTCTGGGTTTAAGGTAGTGAGTGATTGTGAGTGCAAGTGACTGCAAGTGAGTACCTTAGCCCTAGACCAACACCCAAGGTCAACCCTAAGGTTTAGCAGTCCTAAGGGTGACTCATCTTGATTTTCCCCCATAGTGACCCCACCTACTAAGTATTTAGATGTTGAGACCAACATGTGGAACTTCAAGTTGAGTAGAGAAGGGTTTGAAATTTCTAATGGTGAGGGTGCCTTTTCTAGTTTTCTAAGAATAGTCAATAGGAGAGCCCTATAGCTAGACCTTAGGCTACTAATCAGGAAAAACTAAACCTCAACCAAAAGTGAGGTCAAGCAC
This sequence comes from Phalaenopsis equestris, assembly GCF_001263595.1. Taxonomy (NCBI): domain Eukaryota; kingdom Viridiplantae; phylum Streptophyta; class Magnoliopsida; order Asparagales; family Orchidaceae; genus Phalaenopsis; species Phalaenopsis equestris. Next base: position 287,353 of record NW_018165538.1, read on the forward strand.
CTACAGTCTCCCAAAAGTATCAAGGGACCAAAGCCTAGAAGTTCTGGGTTTAAGGTAGTGAGTGATTGTGAGTGCAAGTGACTGCAAGTGAGTACCTTAGCCCTAGACCAACACCCAAGGTCAACCCTAAGGTTTAGCAGTCCTAAGGGTGACTCATCTTGATTTTCCCCCATAGTGACCCCACCTACTAAGTATTTAGATGTTGAGACCAACATGTGGAACTTCAAGTTGAGTAGAGAAGGGTTTGAAATTTCTAATGGTGAGGGTGCCTTTTCTAGTTTTCTAAGAATAGTCAATAGGAGAGCCCTATAGCTAGACCTTAGGCTACTAATCAGGAAAAACTAAACCTCAACCAAAAGTGAGGTCAACAAGGCTCGATCAAATAAACTAAGGAATATATGACATCCATTTGGTCTGCGAAACCTTTGTATTTGCCGACAAGTTCCTCTATTTAATATAAATGATTAAATAGGGTTTATATTAAGCTAGGTTAAGACATGCTTCCTATAAGGGCAAGTCCCTATAGTTAATTACATCTTAAATGACCAAAGTCACCTAAGAAGACTCTCGATAAAAATGGAGTTTCAAAGGGTAGGACTTTTCAATGAGTTTGGATGTAGAGGTGTGAAAGGGGATTGGTTCGAATTTGGAACATTTTGTTGTATTATATCGCTCTATCAAATTGATGGAGAGTCAATATATTAAGCTTGGGAGAGATTTAAAAATCTTCTTAGGAAATGCCCTCATCATTCGTTATCAGATTGGTTGATAATTCAAACTTTTTATAATGGATTAGTGGGATCACTTAGATTGATTATAGAAGAGAATTCATTTGGGCAATTTGTGGATGTTCAACCTTCATATGAGACTTTAAATGCTATTAATAGACCCAACAACCCTTATTCGAACTATTATAACTCATGTTGGAATGATCATCCAAATTTTAATTAGAATAACAATTCTGCTTTAAATCAATAATGGGTGAACAACCTAGTGAACCCATTAGGAAATTCATCCCACAAAGGAAATGTTAATTATAAACCTTCTTATCTTCAAGGATTTAACAGTAACACTCAAATTAAGGAAAAGAAGTTGTCTATGGAAGGGCTGATATTAAACATGGGTAAACAATTACAAAATCAAAAAAATCAATTACAAATTCAAGGAAATCGATTACAAAATCAAGGAACTACTATTAAGAATATTGAAAATCAATTAGGGCATATCGCTACTACGCTTAGTAACCAAACATTAGGAACTTTTCCTAGTACTGTGAAACCAAATCCTAAAGATCAAGGAAAAAAATAAATCAAAGTGATGCAATTACGAAGTGGAAAAGAATTGGAAACAAGAGTACATAAAGAAACAGAAACTGAAAAAGAGAAAGTGGATACCAAAAAAGAAAAGGATAATGAATACCTAGAATTAGAATATCCACTTACACCAATGAAAATTAGTATGGAGAAACCTCCACCACTGTTTCCTCAAAGAATGAAGCAACACAAACAGAATAAACAATTTTCCAAGTTCTTAGAAATTCTTAAGAAGTTAACGGTAAATATTCACTTTGAAGAAGCTTTAGAGAAAATGCCCAATTATGTGAAATTTATGAAAGATATTCTGAACAAGAAAAGGAAGTTCACTGATAATGAAACGGTTGCACTTTGCG
>NW_018165538.1:289653-290184 GCF_001263595.1 Phalaenopsis equestris
GGAGTTATAGAAGATGTGTTAGTAAAAGTTGATAAATTTATCTTTCGTGTGGATTTCATTATTTTAGATATGGAGGAAGATGAAGAAATACCTATCATTTTAGGGAGACAATTTTTAGCTACTGGAAAAGCTATGATAGATGTTCAAAAAGGAGAATTAACAATAAGAGTTAACGATCAAGAATTGACTTTTAACATTGCAAAATCTATGAAATACCCTGCTATTGAAAGAGATAATGAATGTTTTCGCATGAAAATTAGTGAACATCTATTGAATGAACATTTTAAAGAACATTTTGAAGAGAAAGAACTATTTCAAGATAGTGACGATGTTATTTTGGATGAATTAGAAAATGAAGAATTAGATTATGTTCAGGAAGGATTTGAGATGCGGGATATTACAGAAAATGTTTATAAGAATCTAGTTCCGTCAATTATTAAACCACTTGAACTTGAGTTGAAAATATTGCCTAGCCACTTGAAGTATGCGTTTCTGGGAGACTCATCTACATTACCTGTTATTATATCTTCA
>NW_018165538.1:290290-291140 GCF_001263595.1 Phalaenopsis equestris
ATCTGTATGCACAGAATTATACTAGATGAACAAGTTAAACCAAGAGTTGATCCACAAAGAAGATTAAACCCAATGATGAAAGAAGTAGTTAAGAAGGAAATTTTGAAATGGTTAGAAACTGAAATTATATATCCTATTTTAGATAGTGCGTGGGTAAGTTCAATTCATTGTGTTCCTAAGAAAGGAGGAGTGACTATTGAAATAAAAGAGAATAATGAATTAATACCTACTAGACAAGTTATTGGGTGGCGTATTTGCATCGATTATAAAAAATTAAACACTGCCACCAGGAAATATCACTTCACTTTACATTTTTTAGATCAAATAGTAGATAGACTTACTGGGCACAAATATTTTTATTTTTTTGATGGATATACCGGTTACCATCAAATTCCTATTGCTCCTCAGGATCAAGAAAAGACAACATTTACTAGTCCTGTTGGAACTTTTGCTTTTCGAAGAATGCCTTTCGAATTATGTACTGCACCTGCAACATTCCAGAGATGTATGATGTCCATATTTAGTAACTTAATTGATGATGGACTGGAAGTATTTATGGATGATTTCTCTGTATTTGGAACATCATTTGACACATGCTTAAATTACCTTGAAAAAGTTTTAGATTTATGCGAAAGAACTAATTTGGTTCTAAATTATGAGAAATGCCAATTTATGGTTGCAGGAGGAATTGTGTTAGGGCATAAAATTTTGGAAGATGATATGGAAGCAGACCCTGCAAAAATTCAAGTTATATCTAAACTAACACCTCCTACTAATGTAAGAGAGGTTAGGAGTTTTCTTGGACATGTTGGATTTTACAGGCATTTTATTAAAGATTTTTCAAAAATTA
>NW_018165538.1:291153-291700 GCF_001263595.1 Phalaenopsis equestris
TGTCGAGATTAGAAAACCATGAATTATCTAACACCGACAATGAGATTACAGACAGTTTTCCTGATGAACAACTTTATAATATTAATGAGTGGAGAATATCATGGTATGCTGATATTGTTAATTATATTGTAAGTGATATTTTTCCACCTATACTGAAATTGCAACAACAAAGACAATTCATTCATGATGCGAAAGCATATTTTTGGGATGAGCCTTATTTATATAAACAATGTAAGGATCTTATTATGAGGAGATGTGTACCTTATGAAGAAACTGATCTAATCATTCAGAAATGTCATGATTCTAAATTTGGAGGCCATTTTGGGATTGATAAAACTTCTTATAAAATTTTACAAGCTGGATTTTATTGTCCTACTATCTCTAGACATGTGTATAGATACATAAAAACTTGTGATCGATGTCAACGAGTAGGCAATATATCTAGGAGAAATGAAATGCCTTTGAATTTCATGTTAGAAGTTGAGATCTTTGATGTTTAAGGATTAGATTTTATGGGACCATTTATTCCTTCATTTGAGAACTTATA
>NW_018165538.1:291755-292288 GCF_001263595.1 Phalaenopsis equestris
TGCTAAAAGTGTTTCAAGATTTTTAATGAAAAATTTTTTCACTAGATACAGAATGCCTAGAATGATTATCACTGATGGAGGATCCCATTTTAGGAATAAATACATTCAGAGATTGACATAAAATTTTAATATTATTCATAGAATCTCTACTGCCTATCATCCTCAAACCAGTGGGTTAGCTGAAGTTTCTAATAGAGAGATTAAACAAATACTTGAGAAGACTGTAAACCCTAGTAGCGTAGATTGGTCCACTAAACTGGATACCGCATTATGGGCTTACAGGACTGCTTATAAAACTCCTATTGGAATGACTCCTTACAGACTGATTTTGGGAAAGACTTGTCACTTACCAGTAGAATTGGAGCATAAAGCATATTGGGCGATTAACGAATTCAATTATAATTTGAAAGATGGTGATAAGAAGAGATTGTTACAATTAAGAGAATTAGAAGAATTAAGAAATGAATCTTATGATAACGACATAATTTATAAGGAGAAAATAAAGTTATGGCATGATCAGTTATGGCATGATC
>NW_018165538.1:292423-296879 GCF_001263595.1 Phalaenopsis equestris
TGTTTATACTTACGAAGACTTACGAAGCTGTTGAAATTGAAGATCAAAAGGCTGGAAATAGATTTAAAGTAAATGGACCTAGATTAAAACCATATTATGAGGGTAAAAGACCAAATCTTAAAGAGGTTTTAATGATCAGTAAACCTGAATAATACCTGAATAGGTCGAGCTGACGACGTTAAACCAAGCGCTTTATGGGAGGCAACCCATAATTATTTTTATTTTTATTGCAATTATAATCGTTTTTATTTGAAATTATCGTTAGTTTGTGGTAGTATTGAGCTTTGATACTCTTATTTACTCTTGAATCATCATACAAATTGGATCCATAGAGAAAAATTGGAATGCATTCAGACCAGAGCGAAACTGTGCAATTTTTGCCTTGGGCGCCGACGACCCCATCGACGCCGCCGATGGTGGGTTTTTCCCGAGAGTGTAGGCAATTAAATATAGAAGGCTTGCCAACAGCGCCCTTGACGCTGCCGATGGTGAGACCAGCGGGATGGCGGTTTTTGGAGTTTGAATGGCGGTTTTTGGCAGTTTTGGGCGAGAGTTACCCTTTTTAAACTCCCAAATTCGATTCCTATGTTCATATTCCCCCAAAAACGGAGTGAAACTCCACAAAGTTCATTCCTATGGTGTCCAATTCCTCTGATAATCCCAGAATGCGAGTGTTCAACCAGAGAAAGTTTATTAGTGCAGAAGCGTAGCGAATCTTCAACAAGGTACTGGTGAAGAAAAGATTAATCAAGCAACTAGGATTCGTAAATTGCGGATTGAATGACTGAATAATCGCTCTACGGCATATGAAGAGATGATAGAGCAGAAAAGATGGGAAGTGTTGTGCTATACTACCGCCGCTGTGGTTGGTTCTGTGGGGGAGGGAAGGAATTTTATGCAAATTTGCATGGAATCAACCAGAAAATCGTCTATGTGCGAGGTAGATGGATAAATTTTACTCCTGCATGGATCAATGAATTATATATGATCGAGAACATTCCTGTCTGCCATCATTCTAATTTCGTCCCAATAAGAAACCAGATGAATGAGATTTACCAATATTTAAATGACAAAACTAAAGACTGGGAAAGGAGAGAAAACAGGTATGTTTGTTTTTTTGCAACACTGTTAAACCCCATTTCGAAACACTAGAACTTCTTCATTTCTGCAAAACTGTTATCGACAATGAAGATCGATAAAGTTTCTAAAGAAAGTGCTATTCTAAATTACTACATCCAAATGGGACTGTCGATTGATATTGGATCAATAATTATGAAGTCGGTTTTGGGCCTGATCGTTCATGGATCAATTTATGGGCTTGGACACCCTTTCACAATTTTCTCACTTTGCTGTCAATTCCAAGTATTCTATGAAAATTGGGAAAAGGTACTTCTACCTTGGAAGGCTTTGGACCCAACTGAGAGATTCCCAGCCTATGAAGATGAAAATGACATGACTATTATGGTGGATTAATCGTCTCAAAATTCACTGCCTATCCAACCTTTAGTTCTAAACAAGACTCTAGTGATCCTGCGTAGAATCAAGAAATTGGAGAAGGAGGTACAAAATGTCATGAATGCAATTAATAATATCTCTAATTTCTTCGATCATCTAGATTTGAGGATAAAAGAACATTTTTCTCACTCTGGACATATAGAAGATAGTTTGATATAGCTGATGAGGAGGATGAAATTAATAGAAGAGGATTCTACTGAAGATTTCCCATACCGCCCCTTCTATAACCTCTTCGTACATGTACAATCAATGGATGATCTCAGAGGAGAATCTAGCACCGAATTTGAAGAATAGTAGATTTATATTGCTACATGTCTGTCTATGTATGTAATTTGATTTGAACTTTGCATTTGCTTTGCTTTAGAATTATGCTTTCAGATCTCTGTATAGTTGAGACTAAGCATAGGATGTTTTTTTTTCAGTGTTTTGAGTGTTGTGGCTTGGATTGCGACGCTGAATTGATGTATTAAGGTTGATAAAATACCAAACTTAGATGTGTTATGTAACGTATATTGTAACTCATGGAATTTATATTTAATTGTGATGTTTTATGTTGTAAAATTTTATTTGTGATAAGTACATCATTTAATCACTTAAAATAATGTCTATAATGACTGAACAGATGTTTTTGAGGCTTGAAATTGATCAAAATCGCAAAAAACCTAGAATTGAACAATTTCAATAGAGCACGCCGGCGGCGCCAAAGACCCCACCGACGGTGAGATCCCGAAAAAACACCTTTAACCGCAATTTTGACCAGTCAACCGCCACTATTCATCATCCCCTTCCTCTGGTTCCTCTAAAAAACAAAAAAAATTGACCTAGAGCTTGAGAGATCTTGGATTTGGGGGCGATTTCAAGGCATTTAGACACCGGATTTGATCATCTCTTGGTAAGAGCTTCACACCAAACTAAAAATATTTGGTTTTCACCATGAAGTTCTTCCACATTGAGAGAATCTGAAAAATTTGAGAATGCGAAGAAAATATTGGAAAGAAATTCATGGAACTTAGTGTTGAACTCTTAGAATTACACTTGGAAGCCATTATTTGCATATTTGAAGTATATTTTGGAATTTTTCTATAAGTGTGATTAGATTGAAATGGCTCCTCGACAAAAGAGACGACTTGAGTTCGATGAGTCTCACTTCATCAATGCGAAGGCTCAATCAAGATTCACTTCAGTGTTTGAAGGAAAGAAATGTATACAAGATAGAGGCTTTGAGAGTCCGGGAGGAGAAATTGAACGAGTTATTACCGAGCGGAGTTATTACCGAGCGGAGGTGGGAAACCTCTGTTACACCACCAATAAAGCTGCTAAAAATTACGTGAAAGAATTCTATGCCAACGTGTTCTATTCTAAAGATGGAATCGTTCAAGTGGGGGGATTTTCTATAGAATTTAATGCCGCCCGCATTAAAACCTTTTACGAAGTCCCAGACTCTTACAACTACCACTATGAATCCTTCAGTACTATGGAAGGCTACTATGGAAGGACTATGGAAGGCCCCCTGAATGATGTGATCAACTTTCTCACTGATGGGAAAGGAACGTGGAAGATTTAGCAATGAGAACGGGAAAACTTTTCTGCTTCCATGTTAAATGTCACCTCTAAAGCGTGGCACTATTTTATTTCCTCTACTCTGTTATCAACTTATCACCATAGTGAGGTAACTAGAGATAGAGCTATTCTGAATTTCAGATTATGAATATATTGACTACGACAAGGAGTTAAACAAGTGGAGGTCTAGAACATCCTGGCCTCATTTATGCACTTTGTCAACTTTCTCGAGTAGAAACTGGAGATGACGAGGAATGGGTTTACCTTATGAAACCCATTAGTAAAGGTAATTTGAACACTTATGATTCCCATGAAAAATGGAGAACTGGAAGTAGGAGTCAAGAACCCTCTACTAGTAGAGATGTCCCCTCTACAAGTTATGACCTTCCACCTTCTAGCTCCCGCACTTTGACTGATTTGATGAATGAGTCAACCTTGCAGCAAAAAGGTATAGAATTAATAAATAAAAGTATTGGAGGTTTAGAATGTCGACATGATTATGACAGTGAGTACCTTCAGAGGCATTCTGATTTTGAGATAGCTTACTATGAAGCTAGAGCCCGACAGTACAGAGGTGAGCCTGATGTTACTTTTTTTGAGTGCCCCCGATATACTCAGTTCCAACCCAATCCACCTACTGACCAAGGAGACAAAGACATAGTTTTGGATTTCGACATCTGAATGTAATTGATGTACTTGTACTTTTATTTTTGCAATTTTTTATAATAGAAATGGATGTTTGCGTGTATTTATACTTTCATTTTTATTGTTAAGTTGTAATTGGATAATTTTTAATTTTGTTATAAAGTTAGTGTGGTAGTTAAAATTTGCATGTGTAGTACAATGGATGTTGATTAAATGGATATTACAATGGATGTTGATTAGGACTTTATGAATTGTATTTTAATGTGATTTTCATTTTTGCATTTTAATTATAATTTTTTTATTTAGTATTGTGGATGTGTTAGTGAATTATTGTGTTTGTTTGATGTTTTAGTTTTGTACTTATTTTAAAATTTCATTACCCAGCAATTTCTCTAATGATTTATATGTGTAGAAAGCTCCTAATGTTACAGACCAGGTGAAGTAGAAATTTTGAGAAGGACTGCAAAAAATTTAGAATGATGAAAATGCCTAAAATACTAAGGTATGATTTATATTTAGAGTTTTTCTTTCCACCAGTATCATTTTATATTTAAAAATTTAAGTTTGGGGGAGGAAAAAAAAAGATTAACTATTAGATGTCCTCTATTTCAATATTTTAAAAAATTATTAATATGATTTTATGTAGTGAATTTAATTTAGGTAACTATATTTTGTAGCTATTTAAATATTATGGTAGATTTAAGGAAATATTTTTGTAATGAAAATTAATTTTGTA
>NW_018165538.1:297708-308839 GCF_001263595.1 Phalaenopsis equestris
TAAGAAGCCCCGCCAACGGCGAGCTCGGCGGTTATGTCCAACAATGCATTGGATGAGGACAAATTTTGGAGGGGTGCTTAAACAACTTTTGGGAAAACTCATCCACAACTTTAAAAGAAGATTTTGACCAAAAATTAGAGAGGTCTTGGATGTTAGAAAGGTCCTGGAGGTTAGAGAGATTCCAGTAGTGTGTAGAGAGTTCAATAGAGAGACTCAATTGTGAGGAACTCTTTGAGAGATTGTAAGAGTGGAAGGAAAGCGAAAGATTTCTTCCGCCTTGCAGCTTCGAAGAGGAATTCTTTGTGTTGTAGAGAAAGGAGGATATTTAGAAGAACTTCGAGGAGTTTACTTGGGGAAAAATTAGAGATAAGTTTATTTAATTGTTGTAGTTTGTATGACTTTGCTTTTATATATGAAATCCGAGTTTTGTTGTGTTTCCCCATGAAATTTGAGTAGTTTTCTCTGTCTTTCGCCTTGTCTTGAGATTTGTGAAATGGTGATTTAAATTTGTTGAGCCATAAAAATGTTAAAGAAGTTGTGATGATATTTTCACTTCAATCTTAATTTACTTTCAATCTGAATTAAAGTGAAGATTACATCCAAGATTCAGGGAGGTCAAAGCCCTTGGAAGTTGGGTGCAAATAAATAGGGAAATAAAATTATCGGGCATAGAATTGGAGATTTTAGAGTGACAGACTAAAATCCCCAATTTGGCCCAATCATTTGGGTGCTGAAGTGTAGATGTTAGCCCTTAGGCGAGAGGAACGTGGGAGCTCCGAAGTGAGATCTGGTATCCTCCCATCCTAGCCGCAGATTCAGTAAAAAAGCGTAGGATTAGTCAATATTCTTTATGCTTGGACCAAAGGGTAAAGAATAGGTATGCTCCTATTTGGCACAATACAATTAGAACTGATTCACTTTATCCATTCTCTATAATTTCTTGGCAAGGAGAAGGACGCTTTCTTATATATTGAATATCACATTAAAAACTTTATTAGTATAATTAGTTATTTAAGAGTTATTAAAATTAATATTTATTTCAATTGCCTATTAGTGATAGATAAGTAATTTGAATTCTATTGTTGCGATTAAGTATTGCTTTTCTAAAATCTTAGTTCGTATTTCTAATATTACTCCCTATGGGATCGATATCCAGGACTCCATTAGAGCCCTATATTACTTGAGCGATACGTATACTTGTGTTGATAAGTGTGACTTTACAATTATTGACTATTTTATACATACATCTTTATCGAATCTATAACTTTTATTAAGTTTTTGGTGCACTTTAGGGATCAAATCTTTTGGCAGCATTATCAAATACTTATATTTTTAAGCATATATAAAGTCGCTGTCAGAGACCACCTATATGAGTCTCCCAAAAGTATCAAGGGATCAAAGCCTAGAAGTTTAAGTTTAGGATAGTGAGTGATTGTGAGTGCAAGTGATTGTAAGTGAGTGCCTTAACCCAATTGAGTGCCTTAACCCAAGACCAACACCCAGGGTCAACCCTAAGGTCAAGAAATCCTAAGGGTGACTCATCTTGAGTTCCCCTATAAGGACCTCACCTACTAAGTGCTAGAGTTTATGAACAATATGTGGAAATTCAAGTTGAGTAGAGAAGAGTTTAAAATTTCTAATGGTGAGGGTTCCTTGTCTAGTTTTCTAAGAATAGTCAATAGGAAAGTCCTATGGCTACAAAAGAGGAAAAACTAAACCTCAACCAAAAGTGAGGTCAACAAGAGTATTAATTGATCCTGGTGCCCCGATTAACATTACGAATTATAGAAATCTCGCATATTTGGAAATCTAAGCTCATCAACTAACAAGAGACAAAATGATGTTACAAGGATTCAACCATTAAGAAGAACGGGCTGTTGGATCAATAAAATTACTTTTAAAAATAGATGATTTGGTGACACCGACAAAATTCCACATTATTGATTCTGAAACTTCCTTCAATGCCTTTCTTGGTAGATCATAACTTCATGAATATAAGATGGTCCCATTTTCACTTAATCAATGCGTAAAATATTTACATCAAGGACAAGAATGTTGTATCTTGGGAGCCCTACAATCAATTTCAGTCCACACAAATCGTTATACATGAGGATGCAGCCTACTATGCTCCAATAGAGAAAACAATATTTTCTCAAGAAGTAGCAGTGAATGCAAAAGAAAAATATTTAGATAAGAAAATGAACAAAGGAAAACAACTGGACAAAAATTTTTGTTCGACAATCATGAAGAATATGAACTTACATCATAATCGCACCTGAGGTTGAGGCCGGAGACGAGTACAAGAGAGGAAAAATTCAACGATCAACATGAGGAAACCATCATAGTTCAGGATATGTCTGGACTCTGAAAAAGAAAAGGATAAGAAAAAGATGGCATTGACATTTTCAAAAGAATCACAGTTTGAAATATCTCTTGAAGAAAAAGATGATGAAAAACAATTTGAGTCCATGTACAAAAAATTAATAACAATATACACGTTATGATTCTAACTTCAATTTCTTCATAAAAAAATGAGAATTTATTGGACAAAAAAGTATAAAGTGATGATAGAAAATTGATTAAATTTCAACATGGCTCTACTTCTTCTAGTTCCGAGACAAAAGTAAAACTTGAACAAGAAAATCTTACAGAATTAATAAAAATTCCCTTTGAACTTTATTCCCTGTGTGTTCAAAAATTTATTCAGAATGGTTTCATACCTATGCAATGGTCGTTAGATCAATATTATCTTTTTGAACAGTTGTTGATTAACAGTAAAACAAACTATAACTCTAAAAAAGGCATCGGGTTTGTTACTCTAGAACCTTTAGATGACACAGAGTTTTGCCTAGTTGTCACCGAAAAACTCAATTCTAAGCAAACATCTGACATTGAAATCGAAGATGCACTGCAATAATTTGAAGAAGATATTATATTGACTGTAGATGAATTAAAGGAAATAAATCTAGGAATGGAGGAAAATCCAAAACTAACTTTCATTAGTTCTTTTCTTAATGACATTAAGACAAAAGAAATAGTTCATCTGTTGACGGAATACAAAGACTGCTTTGCTTGGAGTTACGACGAGATGTCTGAACTTGCTCTAGAAGTTGTAATCCATAAACTTGGAATAAACCAGATAGCAATTCTAGTTAAACAAGCTCCATGAAAGATGAGTGTTGAAATAGAACAACAAGTCATTGCTGAAGTCAAAAAGTTGATTGAAGCTGATTTTGTTCGAGAAGAAAAGTATCCAACATGGCTGGATAACATTGTGCAAGTAAAGATGAAAAACAGTAAAAACAAGGCTTGCCCAAAGGATGAATTTCCTTTACCATTTCCAGAATTGATGGTCGACATCGCATCAACACATGAAGTATTCTCTTTTATGGATGGATCATCTAGATACAATCAGACCAAACTCACATTTCAGGACACCAATAAAATTTTACTGTTACAAAGTAATTCCATTTAGAATAAAGAATGCTGGTGCAACTTATCAAAGAGCTATGACATGAATCTTTGATGAACTGATTCACAATCAAGTGGAATGTTATGTAGATGACTTGGTTGTCAATAGTAGACAAAAAGACGAGCATGTATAAGATGTGAGAATCATTTATGAATGATTATGACAATTTAATCTTAAAATGAATCCTTTAAAGTGCTCCTTTGGTGTCACCTCAAGTAAGTTTTTAGGATTTGTAGTTTGACATCCTGGGATTGAAATTGATCCCTTAAAATTGAAGTCATTTTGAATATCTCCTCCAAAAAATCTAACACAATTATGATCTTTCAAAGAAAAACTAGCATATATCTGATGTTTCATTTCCAATCTTTCAGGTAGGTGGCAACCTCTCATTACCTTGACCAAAAAAGATACCAAATTTGTGCGGGATGAAAAATGCCAACACGCTTTTGAAAACATCAAACAATAACTAACAACACCTCATGTTCTAGCAGCCCCTATATTAGGGAGACCTTTAATCCTTTATACTGCGACAATAGATAATTCCCTCGGAGCATTACTTGCTCAACTAGATGAAGAAGGTAAAGAAAATGAATTATATTATCTAAGCTGTTGTTTGGTCTCAGCCGAGACAAAATATCCTGCAATTAAAAAACATTGTTTAGCTTTGATCTTCATAGTTTAAAAGCTAAGACACTACATGTTGTCTCATAAGCTAACTTTTTTCTCACGAATTAACCTTTTGACATACTTAATGACTCGTCCAACACTTTTTGGATGATTAGCAAGATATGCAATGATATTGCTCCAATTTTACATAACATTCGTGCCACTTCATGGTGTTAAAGGAAACATTTTGGCTAACTTTTTAGCAGAACATCCTATACTGACTGAATCTCCTCTTAACGATGATTTGCGTGATGAGTAAATATTAGAAATAAAGAATTCTGATTGATAAAGATGGGAATTATATTTTGATCAAGCTTCATCTGCTAAGAAAGATAAAGATCAACAAACAATCAAACCTAACAAAGCAAAAGTAGGATTAATCTTCATCACTCTAAAGAAGGCAATGATGTCATTTTCCTACCACATGACTGAACCATGTGCAAACAATGAAGTCAAATATGAAGCACTCATAACCGGCTTAGAACTGAAATTATCAATGAAAATAAAAGAAATCATTGTTTACGAAGATTATATGTTAATCATTAATCAAATCACATGAAAATACATGACTTTAAAACCTCGGCTTGAACAGTATTTCTGTTACACTTAAAAGTTACTTCGACAAATACCAAATGTGACATTCTTCCTGATTCCGTGACGAGATAACTCTTTAGCAAAAAGATGGTAGATGGATGCCCAAGTCCATAAATTGGTCCATTAGTAAGGATACCCATAATAGATTTAAATATAATAGACCCTAAATCAATGGGTTTTTCCATTTGAATGCAGTAATTTAAAATAGCACATTCTTTGGTGACTACTAATTTTCATAGTAAGGAGTAACTTTGCAACAACAAAGAAATGCCATTGCTTCGAGATTGGATTAAGTAATGAAGTGGAGAAACTAACATATCCTTTATCTCATACCTCCCACATCTCACTTTGATCCGTCAGAAGATTATACACATCATGCATCAAATCTCATGTAGGAATGAAATTTATATATTGACAGCGACAGATTGGAACGTTATCTATCATATACCGTTCATTAATCCTTACAGGAGTAAATGGTACATCTTACCTCGTACGAAGACAACACCTTGAGTAATTCCATGTAAGTTTGCATAAAACTTATTCACCACAGGTATGACAACCGCAGACGTAGTGTAACACAGAACTTCCCAACACTTTTGCAGAATGATCTTATCAATCAGACCAGTTGGATTGATCACTCCATGATTAACAAATCCTCTTCCCTTGATCAATCTCCTCTTCATAATAACTTTATCGTATAATCGTTGCGCGTCAAAACTAATAAACTTTCTTTTGTTGAAAACTCCATACCTCAAAGTATTTATGGAATTGGAAGCCATGGAATCTAAAAATAGGAAGTCTCTAGGCATCCAAGAATGTTTCTAGGTTTTTTTAAACTCTTCCCGGTGGTTATTATGAAGTGACATCGCGCCAAAATCCGCCAAAAGTCATCTAAAACAGTTCAACCGTACTCGGTGCCATCGGCGCTCCCGATAGGCGTTACCGGTGCTGATGTCCATTTTCTAGGGCGCCGTCGGCGCCCATTCTGGCATCGTCGGCGCCAGTGGCCAAAATTGCGACTTTAATTTTTTTTGGTTTTTTCTGTTCAATTCGATTCCAAATTTTCCTCCAATACCAATATTTGACTTAATTTATAATAAATGCATTTGTGTTGGATTATTAACTACTAATATAAAAGACACTTTATCAAAAAAAATAGTAATACATAGCAATATAAGTATGGGTTGTCTCCCACAAAGCACTTGGTTTAACGTCGTCAGCTCGACATACCAATTGTTTAGTTGGATTGACTTAACATTAAAACTTTTTTAAACTGAGATATGTGTCCTTCAAAATATTGTTTCAAATGATGCCCATTAACTTTAAATATCTTTCTAGTGTTAGGATCTTTAATAAAAACAGTTCCATAATGATAGACTTTAATCACTTTAAATGGTCATAACCATCTTGATTTTAGTTTTCTTGAAAATAATCTCAATCTTGTATTATATAGTAGAATTTCTTGTCCAGGTTCAAATTTCTTCTTAATTCAAATTTCTTCTTAATAATCTTTTGATCATGCCATATTTTCATTTTCTTTTTTTAGATTTTGGCATTATCATATGCTTGATTTCTAATCTCCTCAAGTTCATTAAGTTGCAATAACTTTTTCTCATCAGTGTCCTTTAGATTAAAATTAAATACTTTAATAGCCTAAAATACTTTATTTTCCAATTCTACTAGTAAATGACATGTTTTTCCAAAAAATCAATCTATATGGGGACATTCCTATAAGAGTTTTATAAGTAGTTCTGTATGCCCACAATGTAGTATCTAGTCTAGCAGACCAATCAAATTTATAAGGATTTATAAATTTTTCTAAAATATGTTTAATTTCACGATTTGATATTTCTGCTAGACCACTAGTCTAAGGATGATAGGTAGTAGAAAATCTATGCAATATATAATATTTCTCGATCAATTTTTTGATTCTCTTATTCCTAAAATGAGATCCTCCATCAGTAATGATTACTCTCGGTATTACGTATCTTGTAAAAATATTTTTAATTGAAAATTTAGAAACACTCCGAGCATCACATCTAGGCACATCAGCAGCTTCAATCCACTTAGACATATAATCAACAACAAGTCCTATATATAAATGTCCAAATTATGAGATAAATGGTCCCATAAAGTCTAATCCCACACATCAAATATTTCAACTTCTAATGTGTAATTTAGAGACATTTCGTTTATTCTAGAAATATTTCCTACTCGTTGACATCTATCGCATGTTTTAATATATTCATTAACATCTCTAAAAATTGTAGGCCCATAAAATCCAGCTTGCAAAATTTTATATGCAGTTCATTTTTTTCCAAAATGTCCTCCAAATTCAGAATCATGGCATCTTTCAATTATCTGTTGAGTTTCTTTATAAGGCACATATCTTATAATAATTAGATTTTTAAATTGTTTATATAAATATGCATCATCCCAAAAATAGTCTTTTAAAATATAGATATATTTCTTTAATTATGGATTTTTGATATCAGGTGGTAGAATATCACTTACAAAAAGTTTACTATAGCAGCATACCATGGTACATCCATTTCATCAATACTATATAAATGTTCATCAGAGAAATTTTCTAAAATTTCATTTGCAAAATTAGTTAATATTTCTATTTTTATTCTAGAAAATGATTAGCTATTTGATTATCATTTCCCTTTCTATCAACCACAGTAAAATCAAACTCTTGCAATAGAAGTATCCATCTAATTAATCTTTGTTTAGCATCCTTCTTTTCCATTAAGTATTTAATAGCAGAATGATCTGTATGCACTACACATTTAGTTCCAATTAAATAAGGTCTAAATTTATCAAAGGCATAAACAATAGCTAATAACTCTCTTCAGTAGTAGTATAATTAATTTGAGCAATATTTAGAGTTTTAATAGCATAATATATAACTTTAAAAACTTTATCGTGCATTTTTCCTAAAACAACCCCAATAGCATAATCACTAGCATAGCACATTATTTCAAATGGTTTCTCCTAGTCAGGTGGTACTATTATAGGTGCAGTGATTAATTTTTTCTTTAATAATTCAAATGTTGTTATGCATTCCTCATTAAAATCAAATTTTGTACACTTTTCTAAAAGTTGGCATAGAGGTTTAGTTATTTTTGAAAAATTTTTTATATAGCGCCTGTAAAAACTATCTTGTCCTAGAAAACTTCTCACCCCTTTAACACTATTAGGAGGTGGTAATTTTTCTATAACTTGAATTTTTGCAGGATCTACTTCCATGCCTTTTTCACAAATTTTATGCCCAAGAACAATACCTCCTGCAACCATAAATTGACATTTTTCCCAATTTAAAACTAGGTTAATTTTTTCACATACTTCTAGAACTTTTTCTAAATTATTAAGACATAACTCAAATGAAGTCCCAAATATAGAAAAATCATCCATAAACACTTCCATTCTATGCTTTATAATATTACTAAAAATTGACATCATACATCTTTGAAATGTTGCAGGTGCATTGCATAATCCAAAATGCATTCTACAAAAAGCAAATGTTCCGTATGGGCTTGTAAACGTTGTTTTTTTCTTGATCGTATGGAGCAATTGGAATTTGGTGATATCCGGTATATTCATCTATAAAGCAATAAAATTTGTTCCTAGCCAATCAATCCAACATTTGGTCTAGAAAGGGTAAAGGAAAGTGATCTTTTCTGGTGGTCATATTTAGTTTTCGATAGCCAATGCAAATTCACCAACCAGTTACTTGTCTTATTAGTATTAATTCATTTTTATCATTTTCTTCAACAATCACTCCTCCTTTCTTCGGAACACAGTGAATTGGGTTTACCCAAGCACTATCTGAAATAGAATATATAATTCCAACATCTAACCACTTTAAAATCTCTTTTTTAACAACTTCTTTCATTATTGGGTTTAATCTTCTCTTAGGATCCGCTTTAGGTTCATATTATTCATATAATAAAATTTTGTGCATACAAATTGAAGGACTAATTCCTTTAATGTCTACTAAAGGCCATCCATCCATCCAAAACCTTTTTATACTTTTTCAATATCTCTATCGACTTTTGTTCCAAAATTTCAGTTAACTCAGAAGATATAATAACAGGCAATGTAGATGACTCTCCTAGAAATACATATTTTAAATGGGAAGGTAATAACTTCAATTCAAGTTTAGGTGGTTTAATACTTGAAGGAATAAGATTTTTCCTATCATTTTCCAACAAGTCTAAGGCTCTGTTTGGCATAGCTGTGGATTATTTTTAATCTACTGATAAGTAGATTATTCTGATAATTTGATAATTTACAGATTATCAAAATAATTTGGCTTGTTGTTTGGGGCAGCTTATTCAGACTGACTTATTAGTAGTTAAATGACATTCCTGCCCCTGTCTGATTAAACTGTTTGGGGCAGCTTATTCAGAATAGTTTATTGATAGAAAAAAACATGGTGTAGAAACATACGACAATCACATATCAGTTCTAAAAGATACCATACAGTTCTCACACCTTAATGAGTACCAGGAGAGCTAAAAAAAGGACAAATACAAGTACAACAACAAGGAGAAATATTAAAATATTCAACTTAAGACTCTGGCTAAGCCGGTCCTCATCTGCACTGTCAGCCGGAGAAAACATCGGATTCACATGACTGCTGGCATGACTACTGTCAGTGTAATATGAGGGACTATCAGCCCACCGAAAGAAACCACAACGAGCTGAAACACCCCTGGCACAACCATAGAACTGCCTCCCAGAGCTATGCTCCTTACGTGACGTTAGCAACGGAGACGGTAGTCCACAATAACACAAAATCCCTCTGTCTGTACTCGATATTATGGAGGTCATGTTGGTATAACTGTGAAAATAACAAAAGAATGAAATGTCAGCTTAAGGTATTTAAAAAAAAAAACAAAATTCAATGGGTATGAATATAAACCTATAATCTTATTAAAAGAAAACTTGGTTGATCAATAGCCACAAATAACATCTGTGATAGACTCAATTAAAGCAATCATATCAGCCAAACTTTCGGCATCTTGATCTTCAAAATCATTAGATTCTATGTCCTCCTCAGGTAATGAATGCCCCCCACATGTCCTGTTGGTTGCTCAAAAATATTGACTTCATCATTGTCAGCCATACTGAAGTCTGTATCTGATTGCGGGGAATTTCTTCGGATGAAGTTATGTAGTACCATTGTTGCAACCACAATGTACACCTGCTTTTGGAAAGGATACAACGACATATCACGTAAGATGACCCACTTTTTCTTCCAAACTGCAAATGTTCTTTCAATTACCCCGCGTAAAGATGAGTGGCGTTTATTAAACATTTCCTTTCTGCCACGAACCGTGCCACTAGCTCGCTCAAAATCAGGAAGATGATATCTCGTGTCCGAGTAGGGCTTCAGGTATCCCCGTTGCATAGGATATCCTGCATCAACCAGATAATATTTTCCTGGTACGAGAAACAATGTTAATAAAAAATTGCACACTCCCTCATATTCAAATTACTAAACAAAACTAACCTGCTGGGGGGTGAGGGAAACACTGCGATCTATTCCTCGTGGCAAAGGAGAAAATACGACTGTCGTGTGCACTTCCTTCCCAGCCCGCAACCACAAAAGTAAAACACATGTTGAAGTCGCATACGGCCATGACATTTTGCGTTGTTGAACCACTACGACCGATGTATGCTACCTTCTCGTTGTTAGGTATTCGGGCATCAACGTGTGTACCGTCAATTGCACCAATACAGTTCTGTTTAGTTGAAAAACAAGAGCGTAATAATATTATTAAAGTATATCATGTATCAAAATAAAAACACTGATAATTACCTTGAAATATGGCATATATCGAGGATCGTTGGCAATTTATTCTGGAGTAGTAGCAAATGATGGATTCTCTGGTTTAATTATTTGAGAAGCTAAGCTAACAAGTGCATGTATTCCTTTTGAAAAATAGTGACTAATTGTTTCAGATGAATGTTGAAATCTTTCCATAGCTCCTCGAATTGACTCATTCTGTGCCAGAATGTACAGTGTTATAGCCAACACCTCCCGAGACAGGGTTCTAGAAGAACCCTGAAGGCCGTGATTTAGACATAACTCATTCAGAAGATCCATAAAAATTGTTCTCGTCATTCTGAATATATTTCTGAATCTTACTGGATGTCCCGAAAGCATTTCACTAACCCATCTATCTCCAACAAAGGTGGATGTCATACGGGGAATGCGAGTAGTGCTACGCTGGTAATAATCCAACAGCAATATCGCAACGGCTGTAGCAAATGCCATTCTCCTACGACGTTCACGTTGCGGGTCCATCCTAAATGATTTACAACATAAACATTAATATTCAATAATAAAAATTCTCATTTGCTACATATAGAAAGATTAGACATGTA